>NC_051119.1:10109453-10278453 GCF_014839805.1 Manduca sexta
CTTGGGCTTGGTGTTACAGAGATGATTTATGCATTATTTTATAGGAATAATAGAACCATTTCTAAATTAGAAAAAAAATCTGTCTACAATGGGAGTAAAGAAATAATCGCTATAGAATATAGCGTAAAACACTTTTCTGTGAATATCTTTGTGTTTACCCGATAGCACAAGATGTTCACAGTACCTAATTATTGTCCATTTGATTGCCGTGTTGACTAATGAACAGCTGGCTTAGATAATAACCAGAATTGAAATGATCGTATGGGATAGACGAGGATCGATATAAAGGTACTTATCGCAAGATGAAACTAAGTGTAGGTTGCATATCTTCTTTTATCTACTCCTTCATGGAATCAGGCATGAGTTTATACTGTTTTTATATTATTGAAAGAACTATTTCGTTTTCAATTGGACGAATTCCTTTAGTGTTACAACGCCATGTAGCTATGCCACAATTAACACAATGGTGTTGGTGGTTCATCGTTACTTTTTGAAATCCGGTAGAACAAGCAAAATCAGTCGAGCAAGCAAGAAATCAAAGTCGGTTGTTGAATAAGCGTGGGTAGTTCATTAAATCAGCAATCGTCAAAATATTCTCGGAAAGCCGTAGTCGTTAAAATAAAAATATCAAACCAAAAACATTCACTTGCGCAGAAGTACAGAAAGCGAATAACAATAATAATATACATTAATAAAAGACAGCCTGATATTCCCGATACCGAAAGTCAGTTACTTATTCATAATAAAAAATATTTTATTTTCCCATTGTAATACAATCTAATATTCTTTAATGGCTGATATAAAAATAAAAGAAGAATATTGATAAATGTTTCATAAGTGTACAGTCAAGCCCAATTTCGCCCGTCTCCTTTATTGTCCGAAAAAATTGTAAGTAAGTATATTTCGATAATTTAGAAATAGTAAACGCGTATTTACACTTCAAGCAGTTTACTACCTTGATGACGTCATGTCATGGCGGCACACGTTTCGCATCTTTGTAAAACAGATAAAAAAAGTCAAAACTTTGAATTGAATTTAAAAAATTTATTTATAATTTTATGAACTGAAACTACTATTTTCCGATTGCCTTTTGATGAAACTATCTTATTTATGTAATTTTGTTTTTTTTTCTCACATACACTAAAATACCCTATTACATTGACTTATAAAGAAAAATAGTAAAATGTTCACCCGCAACAAGATTCGGATCTTTACCACATCTTTATCAACCGCAACCTCTACGTGGACAGCAATATGCCGGCCATCAGTTTGTATCAGTGTTTAGTACAAAGTATTATTTGGTATTCCACTGTGTTCCTCATCCTGAGACATTAGATGTTTAAGTCTTATTATGTCCAGTAGTTACACTGGCAACAATGTTCTTCAACGCGAGACATAACAGTGAATGCAAACTGCTGCTTGGCGGCAGAAATAAACATTGCGGTGGTACATACCCAGGCGTGCTTTCACATATGGGAGACCTACCACCAGTAGTAACCAAATTAAATTTAGATTAAGGGTTATTAAGGCCCTGTTGAAAAATAGTAAATACTAAGTGAAAAATAATCGTGGTAATTATTGTTTTTGGAATATATCGTGATTAGTACGTTCAACAATATCCGAAAAATAGTTTCATTTCGATGTCTAACATGTCGCGTAAATGTAAGAAATCATGTCCTTTTGTTTTATTGAAATTTCAATGCTTACTATTTCTTTTTTCTAAGATTCTTGGTAAAATACGATATGTCCTAGTGTATGTTAGGATCTTCTAAAAAAATAAGGTTTGCAACACTGGGCTACACTCATTAGTCAGAACTCAGAATAAGAACAAGCATAGAAGGAATCTAAATTACCTTCGTATACTTATCCTATTTTTTCAAATAGGCCAAAACCGTTGAAAAGAACGAGACAAATATTATGTTGCTAAGGTCGGCTTGCGTACACTTTAAAATAATCAAATGGTTACCTTTGGTCATCTTTATGATGCCGAATTAAAAAGCAAATAAAATGTCAAATGTGCCCACTTGCCAACCTCATAAAACAATGTCACAAACGCGCCCACACAATTTAGTTACGTTATACTTCAGCGCGTGCTTTTCAAAAGTGGCTACATGTTTTGTAATATTTTTGTTGTTAATTTTAATAAATACACAGTGCTGTTTAAATAAAATATAGCCCTACGAACAAGCAATGGCCTGCGTTATTGTGGGATGTAAATCTCATTCTTCTCGTAAAGAAAATAAAACTGAAATCATCAGCTTCCATCGGTGAGTAAACAAAAAACCCAATATATTTGCTTAAACCCTGTACATAAGTGCAAAAAGTGTTATTAATTATACTTTATTATGCTGTAGTCATATTATAATCTGCTGTTGGCCATTCGATACAGTAATTATTAAGTATTTTTCATTTTTACCAATTTACGTAGTCGAGTTCAATAGTGTTGTGCTGCATATTCTGTCGATAACAGTTAGTATATTGTAGTTTACTATTTTGCATAATTTGCCTTTTACTTACAATATACGGTGGTGTAGTGGTAAAAGCCACTTGGAAACCGCGCGCGAAGGCTGGGGTCGAGGAAACTATCTCATTTTCATAGTGTGTTTCATACAATGTGTTTCATTGCAGATTCCCCAAAGATGATGTTATGAGGAAAAAATGGATCCCAATTGGCATTGGAAAAAACAGCACCGTGTTTGCTCTAAGCATTTCGGCAAAGTTTTACTAACATTGAAATAAGTTATCAAACATATGCGACATGAATGATACCGCTGTGTTTTAATTTTACTGTCCCATTTTAGTAGCTTCTGTCAAATCACACCTCTTGGGTATCTTTTAATCCCTAAGAAAGTCAGAAAAGAACAGAAGGGCTGCTGGCTTTCTCCTAGACGAAATTCTTGCCGATTTCTTGTTTGTTACTTACAGCGGTTTCCATTCCTTCCGAAATTTCTAACATTTGCTTTGCATTTGCTAAACCATTTTTGTGTGAATGACATTTCGAAAGGCATGAAAACTGCTTTAAATAGCAAATTAAAATTGGACAAAATTTAGTTCGAAGAAAGCCGGTAGTTCCATTGTTTATGTAATTTAACAGCTTCTTAACATGTGCTTTTATATACCCAGACTTCTTCTGGTACTTGAATACCAAATCAGGGTTTTGATATCTTTTTTTTAGCCTTTCTCTAAAATAGCAGCAATTTGCAGCGGTTTGTACTTGACTAACCGAAAAGTGTTTATTTTAGCAGGTTTGTAAATTTACCATAGCCGATACGCATGAACTAGGAGGAGGACAAAACATTTTGTATAATGTTGTTTATGTCAGGGTTTCTAAGAATAATTATTTATCTTTAAAACCGCCACATAGAGCTTAGTTTTCGTTGACAAGACTTTAGGTAACGTCTAGTACCAACATAACGGACCCCAAAAATCTAGAAAATATGTTGGCGCTCATGATAGCTGACAAATGGCCGCCATTATTGACTTTACATTTACTAGTCTGGTCCGCTGGCCAGACTCTAACAAATGTAACGTCTCTAACAAATGCCACGACTCGCTAGTCGTGGCACAGAAAGTTTGGCAGAAAATTAAAAAAATACATACTTTATGATGTAAACATGAAATAAATAATATTTTTACTAAAGATTGTTAAAATAATTATTATACTTTAAATATTTTTGAATTAACTCATCTACTTAATCTTCATGGGGTTTACAAAGCTTAGATGTTTTTGAATTTGTCACCATATTTCTGTGAGACGACTCGTATGCCAGTCTCTATTGTTGGACTTTATTTGTATATTCTTTATAATTGCGACTTTGTTCAATAATAACTTAAGTTTTCTTCCAAATGCGTTGAGTTGAGCCTGCTCCTCTGTTTCGTGTGTATTTTTCGTTATGGAATTTATATCGTGTTTGTTTGCGAAACAGTGACTCTTATTATTCCCAGATATTAACTCCAATTGTGTTTAGGTACATTTGTGTATTTTATTTATTTTTTGTGTTACAATGGAGAAAAGAACTAGGTAATCAAAAATCGAAATCTATGAATTTGACTCTACAATAATTGTAATCACCAATTGTTCGTTAGAAAAAGACCACACTGTATAAAATTTATACATAAGAAAATAATAAAGCGGCGATAGCCTAGTTGCTTGTGACACGGACTGCCGAGACGAATGTGCGCAGGTTTAAATCTCAAGGGCACACACCTCTGACTTTTATTATTATGACTTTTATTTAACTCTTGGTCTCTCGTGAATCGCCGGCGAGCCAAGACAGCTACATGACATTTGCGTGTGTCACGGGATTATAACCTTATATACTACATATATACTACATAATAAGGTTATTTTTCCGTCACACGCGTAGCTGTCAATGTTTGCCGGCAAACATTCAGCTACCTCACGGGTTAATCAATGCCATTTATGTCAATTATAACCAATGATAAAAGAGTATAGAGGATGAGCGATATGGTAACGTGACATGCGGCACATTGAATGCATAAAATGGCGCCGACTCCGCCCCTTACAATAGTGATATGCTAGTACCGAAAATTATGTATCGACATCGAAGAATTAAAGAGAGATAAACAAGTCCAAAAAGATCAACTACAAAATGGGTTAGGTTCTACCATATTATAAATATAACAAACCATAATATAAACAAACAAACTGAAACTGATTTATAAGTAACAATTATTAAAGAAAGCAGTACCTGTTGTGACAAACATCCAGTTGTGTTTGATTAATTTTGTTATATTTGTATGTACACTATTGCTTGCTAAAAATTTAAGTTTACGGTTATTATGCTCTTTGAGAAGATCGAGAAACATAACTATGTCTCAGCAGTCAAAAACAAAGAGCGTAAAGATGGTGGTTAAGATAATCAATTAAAATAATTATTTGCAATAACAATAATTTGATTATGGATCTATTTCCGTGCATGCAAAGGTTCCTCGAAACATAAGACCACCAATTGTATAAATATATCTTACATTTCATCTATATGTTGTTTCTTTTATGTTTCATTGGTTACGCAATAACAATTCTAATTTTATTTATAGCAATATATTAAAGCAATATTACTATTAGGTGAAGTATAATAATCATTACTATTTTACTTACCGGGAATATTGTTGGAAAACAGTTATCTTTTACTCGCGGTACTTTTAACGTGTGGTTATGCATTTCTTCACAAAATGTAAAGAACGAATATATGTATTTGGTGTAGGATTTCAATCACGTCGCCCAATATTCATTTTGCCCTGGTTTTTAAATTTTTTGGTAATCTAAAAAAATATTCTAATTTCACTTAGTTTGTCGTTCTGGATAATACAATATTGATGTGTGCTCTAACATTCTTTCAAAGATAAAAATCGTAACTGATAAACGGTCGTCTGTTAAAATATCGATATCAATAATTTCTAAACAAATCCATCCATCCTTAAGCTTGAGAGTAAACAAACATAATGATTTTAATGTATATAAATCACGCCTGAAAGGGTCCAAAGCTAAAATCCAAAAAGTAAATGTACAAAGATATTTACTAATTTTCGGTAAAAACAGATACTAACCTATGAAAAGATATTTCGGGGTCTTTCTTGCGTGAATTGGATTTGCATCCTTTCATACAACACTGAGTCATTTTCGAACTTAATAAAGAAACTAAGCAATTGAGAATATGATTATATTACTTAAGTACTTTAAATTCAATATTTATGAAGATTTGTTTACATCGTTTGACACTACATGTACTTGCTGACTGGGCTGCAATAAATGGCGTCTTCTGCCGCAAACCGGTCCCGGTGTCTTGCAGTAAACTAAATTTTGCCATATTTGAATAAAGCAATTATTTTGTCTTTTTTTTGTTGCGTTGCAAATAACCTTTGAGTAAAAGAGATAGACATATATATTTACAAATCTGCGTCGATTTCCCTAACATAAATATAACTTATTCATATAGCTAACTTTTGAGGCAAAGCAAAGGAAACGAGCAAGTTGATTTTTTAGCCAAGTCAATTGTTGACACAGACAGCGGCATCCCTGTTGATGATGTTGCCATACTATTCTCGGACATAAAGTTAATAATAAGAGAGTCTATTCATAACGAATGGAAAGAATATTGGCTGAATACGTTAAAAGTAAAAGGTACTCATTATGTAGTAATTAATATTCATGTGGGAAAGTGTCCTTGGTTCTGTCGATCCAATTTCAACAAGCATCGAAGATATTACACTATATTGAACCGACTTCGGTTTGGACATGGTTGTTTTAAAGCCCATCTTAATCGAATGCGTATTGTTTCGTCCCCCATATGCACAAAAAGTTGATCAAACATATAATCACAAAATATTTGAGTGCCCTGCCTTTAGTATATAAAGATTCATATTTATTGACAAATTAATTAACATCTACTGCAAATCTGAGTTTGTCCCGCGCTCCATATTAGAAATATTAAAACGAACAGAGACGTACCAAGCAATTTATGAATATATCAGCAATGCAGTAATTGATATATAAGGAAAAATGAAAAGAATGAACTTATGACTTGGCTTTGGACTTATTTATATAATAATTAAACAAGGAAATGATATGAAGACTTGGCTGACAGACTTATCGTACTTATCGTATCGCATTGAAAGCATTATTAATGTCGATGCTGTATGGGCTAGAACCCTTTGCCTTCCCAATAATAAAGGGAAAATCAAAAAAAAAAAGCAGAAGGCCGAATGGCCGAAGCCAATAAACTGTCAAAGGTCAAAAGTAAACGTCTATAGATAACGGTTTTATGCATGTAAATTGTAAACAAATAATTATATTTCGAAGATTATTAAGTCGCTATCTATAAATAAAGATTTTTTCAACTTTGCATTTCTAGTATATAGAACATTTCCTCAATACAGTAAACACCTCATGTCTACAATCGTGTTTTTGCCGCGAACGAAAGCGAAACTTTCCCGTTAAAACAATGTTATCAACAACAGATTTAGAAAGGCTAATTGCCGTGAAAAGGCGTGAGATTGAGAAGGAGAAAACGCATCTCGGCCTTTCTGCACCTCCGGACTCCGACCACGTGAGTAAAATTTCAAATAAAACGCACACCTGTTGCTTTATGGCGGGAAGCAGTATTGATTTTTCGCCAGTTTCAGTAGATAAAGTGCAGTGCTATCGATTGCGCTGTACGCAGTCACACGCCGTCGGTCTCTGAAACTAAGACGTCGCGCAGTGAATGTAAATTAGTGTTTACAAGTTTAGTGATTTTCATTAAATAATAAGGTATGGCAACTAGTCATTATTTTTTAATTTATAAATATAACTACAGGGTAATTTCTTTTAAATTAATAAGTTGGAAAAGTGTTTTTTATTATTAATTTCTAAATGTAATATTTTTAGGTATGTTGACATAAGTGTGAAAATTAACAGGATAAAATATTTTGTGGACCTGAAGGGACATCATCTGTTCCCTACCCTTGTATAACGAATAAGTGAGCCATTAATTACTTTCCATTTTACCTGCAGCTGATTAGTTTAGGAAAAGATCTAATTGAGAATGAATCATGGAAACAAAAGAATTCAATATCTGATATAGAAAAATATTTATTACATTATACAAGTGTAGTACAAGACAATATTTATTAATAGTTAAGGCGATACCTCAAGGTCCATTTTCATACATTTTGTTTCACCTTTAATCATGGATATTTCGGCCTTTAAAATTTAATATGACGAAATTTTAAAGGCAGAAATATCCATGATTATTAATTATTTTTATGTTTTTCTTTCAACTGCGAGAACTAATCACTAACTAGACGTGAATTTAAATTCTTTACTTGCCAATACTTGTTTAGTTACCCAGATTAAAGGTGAAACAAAATGTATGAAAATGGAGCTTGAGGTATCGCCTTAAAGTGCTAAATAGTTTAAACCAGATATACTCATTTTTTTTATATGGTCCATAATATAAATAAAATAATAATATGAAATACTTTATTTATCACAGAGGCAAACAAAGCTGCACTTTGTATGTCAAAATTTATTTTAAGAATAATAATTATTATTTCTAAATAACAATTAAAATCACCAAGTTTTAGTTATGGTACTACAGGTTACAATGGAAATCGTTTGACCTATTTAAGTGTCTAAAAATGTAATTAATATATATTCAGGATAGAGCTGAAGGGATGGGAAAAGTTTGTTCAATTCCAATGAGATTTTTGAAGTCAAATAAACCACTTGGAAAAACTTAGCCTGCTTCTGTTTGAGTATCAATCAATGGCTCCTAAGTAAACTGTTGTATCCGGAAAGTAGCGATATTCATTTTTTTACTGTTTCGTTATCTATGTACTGTTTACTACCAAATCCATTTAATTCAAAGGTTGTTAAACGAAATAAATATTCATTAAAAATCTTGATTTGGTTTGATAGTAAACAGACCCTTGATAACGAAATGCTAAAAGGTGAATAAAGCTAATTTTTTAAATATGATAGTTTACATAGGAATCAAAAATTTGTATAGTATATAGTCAAAACTACTAGAAAGTACAATATGTAATTATAATATTCTGTATGTTTTATGTATGATGTATTGTGTAAATAACATTATGCAAACAATAGTGCATGTATTATGTAATGGATTATGAAAGTATTATTTCATTGGTTAGATGTTGATCGACTCATCTATAATATGAGAATATTGTAGCAATAAAAACTTAGATTGTATGTTAATTAATTTGCAGGAAATTGGTAATTTTCAATAATAAAATATTTTTTATTTGCAATAATTTAATAAAAAAATGTACTTAGTCTGGCCATAAATACTGTTACACTTAATTATAAAAAAATATTACATTTGAATTTCGAATCTGTCATTTTTATACGATTGTTCATTGTGTTTTCTCATTTTGGCGCCAATACATTGTAAAATATTTTGCGATATTAAAATGGTGTGGGGTGATAAAGAGAACCGAATCGCTGTGATAGCATTACACAAAGTAGGTATGGAGCCAAATGCAATTTTTAAAACTCTCCATACACTTGGTATTAGTAAAATGTTTGTGTACCGGGCTATTAATAGGTACAATGAGACCTCCTCTGTTTGTGACAGAAAAGATCTGGCCGTCCACGTAGTGTTCGTACGAAAAAGGTGGTCAAAGCAGTAAGGGAAAGAATTCGAAGAAATCCTGTCCGAAAGCAAAAGATTTTATCTCGGGAAATGAAGATAGCACCTAGAACCATGTCGCGTATTTTAAAAGATGACTTAGGACTTGCAGCCTATAAGAGACGCACTGGCCATTTCTTAACTGATAATTTAAAGAAGAATAGGGTGGTAAAATCGAAACAACTACTGAAGCGGTACGCAAAGGGAGGTCACAGAAAAATTTTGTTTACGGATGAGAAAATTTTTACAATTGAGCAACATTTTAACAAACAAAATGACCGTATTTATGCTCAAAGCTCTAAGGAAGCTTCCCAATTAGTCGACAGAGTGCAACGTGGACATTATCCGACTTCAGTGATGGTTTGGTGGGGTGTTAGCTATGAAGGAGTGACTGAGCCATATTTTTGTGAAAAAGGTATCAAAACATCGGCACAAGTGTATCAAGATACCATTCTTGAGAAGGTAGTTAAGCCCCTTAACATCACCATGTTCAATAACCAAGTATGGTCCTTCCAGCAAGACTCGGCGCCGGGTCATAAAGCTCGGTCCACGCAGTCTTGGTTGGAATCGAACGTTTCGGACTTCATCAGAGCTGAAGACTGGCCGTCGTCTAGTCCCGATCTTAATCCGCTGGATTATGATTTGTGGTCAGTTTTAGAGAGTACAGCTTGCTCTAAACGCCATGATAATTTGAGTCCCTAAAACAATCTATACGATTGGCAGTGAAGAATTTTCCCATGGAAAGAGTGCGTGCTTCTATTGATAACTGGCCTCATCGTTTAAAGGACTGTATTGCAGCCAATGGAGACCACTTCGAATAAGCTTTTATATTTTTAATTGTTTTATATTTATGTATTAAACTGACACACTGTAAAAGTAATAAATGTTATTTGCAGTTAACAATTTTCTTTTTTCTTTATTACAATATTTATGGCAAGACTAGGTATATAGCATTAGAATATATAGAATATATGTAAATCATTTTCTTAATTCATTTACATATTTGTTTTTCAGTAATAATTATAGAAATCATAGATACAAAGAGATTATTTAATTATATATTGGTTGTAGATATTCTAACAAATAAATGTTATTAAGGATTATATTCTGGATATTGTCATCTGGTCATACCATCATAAAGTCTAGAATAACTATTTTTCATATATACTTTTTTATTCCTAGCACAGTGAAGTGATTGCACTGCATCTGATGATAAGCACAATGCTGTCCAGATAAAAATATCAAATGGCAACAGTTAGCTATCTCATGCCATTGCCAATAATTTGAATATCATTTGGTATGGAGTAAGGCTGAAAAAAAAACATAGGCTACTTATAAAGTATTTCACGCACAGAATTCCGCGCAGTCGAGTCCGCGACCAATACCTAGTTCTTCAATAAAGTATAATTTATTCATTCCCACTGTAGTATGAGGACTGAGGCATTATGAGTATTGATTACACATTAGTGTAGTGTTCACTGAACCATATTCCATGTTTAATGCCTACAACCATATCTATCTAGCCCAATAGAACTATGTATGACATAATTTACGTCGACCTTCCTTTATTATAACTAGTTTTTGCTTGCTGATTCGTTCACGGTAGCCTACATTACGCTGAGAAAAGACTGCCAGAGGAAGGCTTCAGTTTCAGTGATTAGCTTGCAAAAATAAGCAGTTAAAATATCCTAGGCATTGATAACGTGTTGGTATGAGATTAAAAAAATAAAATCTTTTTCTTTTTAGGTAAGAGAAACTTATATTTATAATGTAGTTTACTTCGCTAATATTTGCCTATAATATTTTATTACTCATCACAATCTTTATTCGGTTTTCCAAGGCGCCAGATTTTGGCAAGACATTGGGACACCGTAGGCTTCATTTCGACGCATTTACTCTGACTTCTCAATATTAAAGCTTTTGCCACCACTTTCTATTCGAACCTAACAATTATTTTTGCGGAAATGGAACAGTGAAAAATTTAGGTGTTCGAGGCTCCTGGGTAGCAAAGCTGGTTGTATTACCCAAGTTTATTGTATAAAAATTACGTAACGATACTTCAGTTTTATGTGAACAGTGTGAGCGATGCATTGAGCTATAAGAAACAATGTTATGTACCGGCGAACTACCTATATTACGCTGTGTGTAAATTAGTGAGACCTCAGTCCCCCCGTGACCATGAAGGCTGCAGTCTTCGAAACGTCGAGAGAAAATTATAGTATAAAAAACCGTGCTGAAATCCGAAAAATACGGCAATTTCAATTCCTTTAGGTCCTGTTTAGATGGTATTACATTTGGCTAAAGAACGTGGAATAATGGATTATGAATTTATTATTTCAATTGTTATAGGATGACAAAGGACATAATGATCCCAGAAGATGTAAGTAGCAAGTGAACTTCGAAAATGTAGTCAGTGAGAAAGAGGATGCTACGGAAGACAAGAAAGACTGCAAGAACCTGTATGATCTCGAAGAGCACATTCCACCAGATTTAGAGAAGTACATCAGGGTGAGTTAGGAACATATTTTGGATAAAAATACTTTTTATTTCGTGTATGCATTAGCAGAGGGGGTTCGGTTTAAAAATATTAAACCTGTCTCTTCATACGGATTTCCTTAGACAATTTGCTTTGATTAGAACGATTTGCAATCCGTATTTATGCATATCAGTTTATTTACCAGTCACCATTATTTTGTCGGCTTCACTTTGGAAAATTTCAACATGTAGTTTGGGAATTACAGTATAAAACTTTAGAAGCAGCCTCTGGACCGTATGTGACTATGCCAAGTTCAAAATTTATGTTAGACTGGCGTCATCACGTCGGCCGTTTCTTTGGCAGGAACCAGGCAAAGTAAGACTTGTACTCCAGAGCCGTAGCTAGGGGGAGGACATTGTGGGGTAATGCCCTATCTTAAAAAACGAATGCCCTACCTTAAGAATCAACTAAATTATACATAACTCAATCAAAATATATGGAGCAGTGGGTTTTTTATTTCACGATTTGGAAGGTGGTCCCATAGTAACCTGACTCATTCACAGGTCAAGTAAGCCAAAAATCGATCGACCAGATCAGATATAGTAACATTTATACTTCCGCCCTAGCTGTAACCACAGCTGCCCTACCTTAAATTCAAATCTATCTACGGCCCTGTTATACTCGATACTAAAGAAGGGCTATAGTATACTAACACGTAGATCTGGATGGCGGAAATAACGAATATATGGCTTTTTAAGAGATATTATTTCCATTGTCAATGCCATTTCAACTAAACAATGAACAAGAGTGGCGGACCACCCGCGCGTCTCATTATATTTTTTACACTGCCATTAGTTTGTTTAGAACATTAGGCTGGTCGCTAAATGGGCGAAGCGCTGTCGTGAGTTGGGGGATTAAGGATCACTAATCTGTCGTTTTATCCTACTGAAAATATTGATTTAACGCCTTAAATACGATATCAATGCATATTATAAAACAACGTCTCCTTTTCTGTCTGTATGTATGTTATCGATTTTTTCAAAATCTACTGAACGGATTTCTATGAAATTTGGTATGGAGATAGTTTAAGACCCTGGGAAGGTATATATAGGCTTTCTATAACGGGGAAAATATATAGCGGGACTGTTATCCCGGAAAACTCCTTCACGCGGGCGAAGCCGCGAGCAAAAACTAGTAAATAATTTCATGCAATTTTCACCTATGGCTGCTATGATGCAAGAGGAAAGTTTATGTATATAATTCATTGGTTTATACGACAAAAAATCTAGGCATATATATATATGCTTCGCTTTCTCTATGAAGCCGGGACAACTTGCCCGTAATAAAATATAACTACGGTTATTTTATCGTCATTTAAACAAAGAATTACAAGGATTAACCAGAGGTCGAAATCATCTCTATGCAATAACCACACGTTCGCGTGTAATTTAGACAGATCTTAAATCTTGAGGCGAAGATTAGCAACGATGTTATTGTTCGTAATAATGTACACTCGTCGATATAAAGCTTTTACTTTGGAACGTAACTATCACAGAGCCATTTTAGAAAAGGAAATTTAAAATTTGGCTTATATAAAAAAAAAAACTTTGGAACTTTAATGTCATAAACCCATTTTAGAAAAAAAAATGGCTGCTGTAAAAAAACGTCGTGAAAAACAAAAAAAAACATCTTTGTTTTTTATTAGCTTTGACTATTTAACTGACATGCCAAGACCAAAGGCCCTAAAAGCAGAAATAAGTCTTAGATAGTGTATTTTTTATATGGACTAGGAAGAGCGACCCACTCCATCTGGTGGTAAGCGAAGCGGAGTCCAGATAGAATGTCGACTTAACATTATCCCTCGCCAGCAGGCACAATGCCAACGGGTTTGAAACCGGGTATACCTGCAAGTGATCAGGAACGCCTATATATATAGATATAACCTCTGTTTTACGGTGGTTGTCATCCGGGCAAATACCCTACCACCAGCACCTGTTTAGGTATTCCGAGTCAAAAATCACACCAAAATAGGGCTAGTTATGTCCCGGTCTCTTCCTATCAACATTTCAACAAATCATGTCAAATCATTGTTATTACGTTTAATACCACCTAATGGCTATACTTAAGGTAATCGTTCAGAAGCACAAACAAAACGATGTTATTAAAGTAAACATGCTTCCATGTGATTTGTTCATCAATTATTAGTATACGACTTGGTTTCCCAAACTGGAAATCTAGTGGGGTAGTTTTGGTTCAAATTTTCATTAAGTACACAGTATTATAGACTGGATTGGCTTGCAGCTCGACCCGTAGAAAACAATTCTACTTCGGATTGAAATAGCGTAATTAACGGCCGATTCCCCTAAACTGTCTTAACCGGTACGTGTCAATAATAAGGATAAACCAATCACAATAACATATGTAAGCATGTCAACTAACTTTGTTCCGTTTGGACCATTTTGGCTATCCGACGGTAAAGGTTAAGATTATTTATAAAAATAACCCAAAACACTTCTATTTTGAGATAAAGTTCCTATCTCCTTTACTTTGGTTGACAAGAGCCCTTAGAGTACACCATGAGTTATACTAGCCTTTTATGCGCTTGTTACGAGCTTCTATAACTGTGCCCACGCATGACCCCTTGGTCATTACTGAGCCACTATGGGGTCGGCGCCATCTGCCCGTACAACGCTAGCACCGCTCTAGCTACGCCACTGAGTACTAATACCAGCATTGAAGAAAACATCTTATAACGGATCTTGATGATGCAGCATTACAACTGCTGAAGAAATACCAATTTGCTGTGCATTCGTGGCGAATGGATTGAACACGCTGGCCGTTACCGATTGCAACATTTATGAAAGAGACAGTTACTACGTCTCACAGTTTGCGTGGTCTTTCTACAGGGTCATTTTGTAACCCTAGACTTAAATTTAACTGCGAGAAAGTCATCTTGAAAGAAGTAGTTTACTATAAGTTTTTCTAACCTAAGGTCAAAAACAAAAAAGTAAAATTTTCAAACAAAATAAATATTCAAATAGTCATTTTATTTTTACACACCCTTTTGCCACTACTACTATACTAGAATTCGTCGGAGCGGCAACATCGCACACAGTCATTGATAATATTATGCTCACGCACACGAACGAGTGATGCACACTCGGAGCGCAAGGGTAGTTCGTCGCACCGCACCGCAACCGAACAGCTGATGTCGTCGATTTAACTACCTAGGGTTTTGTGTCGAGCGACATCACTCGATCAACAATTAGACCAGCAGCGACGACGGTACGCCGACGTTACAAAAAGACACATACCTAAACATCATTATCATCATCAGCCACATAAAGTCCACTGTTGAGAACATAGGCCTCCCCTAAAGATTTTCAGACAGACCTGTCAAAAGCTGCCTGCATCCAATATGTTCCCGCGACGTTCATCAAGTCGTCTGTCCACCTTGCAGGTGGACATCCAACGCCAACATAAACATCACGCACTAATCATCACATTTCATTAGAACAATATTTTCTATGCTCAAACTATCATCATAAGCAAACGACACTAATCAAACAACCACAACTGCATAAGTTAGGTACACATAACACATGATTTCCGTAATTTTAAAGTGGTTTTCATTCTTTTAAATCAAAACACACACATTCTAATGTAGGTAGTTCATCCATTTTAGTAGATAAGTAGGTATAATAAATATGTTCAACGGTTAGATTTATAACACTCATAACAATAAAATATCATTCTGCAAGTCTGGCATCTGAAACAATTAATAACGAAGTTACAATCTTGATAATAATTAGTTAATGTGATAGTTTGAGGTAAAAATGTCGAGCGACGGGATGCGTCACGGCGCGGCGCGGCATCCCAATAGGTATCTAACATGTTTTCAAAATAGTAAATGCGTTTACCAATACCTAATGATGATTTGTAGATTGCTTGTTCCTTTAAAAGTTGTTTCATACTTCAAAGTATTTTTAATACATTTAATTTGTGACTACCTTGGTGCCGCAGTTGTATTATAGTACGGATGCTTTGCTAAGATCACGGGATCGAATCCCTGGTCGGACAAAATGATATTGGATTTTTCCATTCAGTACCTATCGCAAATTCATAAATCCACATTAAAATCGTAATGACAGCCTCCGATAGAAACATAATCAATAGATTGTGATTAGTTGTTTCGCGTACGCGTCAACGATGCAACTTCGCGATCGTAAAATATTCAAAATGACAAAAATATTTCTAAAAATAGACTCTATTTTATAGGTGTTAAGGTCGCATTTAGGGGACCACTTTAAATTTCTTTGTGCCTGACCGACCAACACGCGACACACGAGTTTAGCGAATTCCACAAAGTAGCGGCAAGGGTCTGGAGTAGTGTTGCCTGATGTCCCGATTTGCACGGGACGTCCCGATTTTCAGAGTTCTGGGGACGTAACCCGTTTTGCACCAATAAAATTATTAAAACCATTAAGTATTATGAAAAATAAACTACGCATTAAGCACTGTGTTGAGTGCGACAATGCAATCAAAATAGCACGTATCTCACTAGCGCTGAAGGTACAGTTTTGTTTTATTATCTTGCTTAGAGATGCGACTACCCGGCGATCTGTGCTTTGATGTTGAAAACAGAAATCCAAATTAAACGCAACTTTAGCATGACTTGCAGTGATATTTTTTGTAAAACGCAATACATAAAACTTAAATTTAAAAAAAATACTTGCTTTTTTATGTCCCGATCTACAACACTAAATCTCGATTTGTTTTACCTTCTTGATTTTAAACAAATTGTCCTTGGCAACACTGGTCTGGAGGTACACGATATTTGACGAGCCAGAGTTTTACAACTATCACGTGCCCTCGCAGTGTTACCAAACTTTTTATTATTAATTTATTGTGCAATATCTTGTTTATTTTATACCCTGTATGCCTATTGAAAATGAATGACTGAATCCAAAATCTCTATTATACTTTATTACTTAAAATAATGTTTCAAAAATACTAAAATATTGCTGTGTATTATTTTAATTAGGTAGACTTTTCATTAATCATTTCATCATAAATCATTACTTATTTTATTTTGTAATACAATTGTGTGTTAAATCTGTTAGAACATCATGTAATAAAAAAAATCTAATATCAGAATTTTTGAAATGCTGTGTCGTTTTAGCAAGCTTTTTGGTAAAAAGTTTATACTGACAACACTGCGAGTTTAGGCGAGAAAGAGTACGACTATTGTATTGAATAATCGCGCGCTCTTCGGACTCGGTCAAAGACTCGGACGCATTGCCATAGTGTCTATCTAGCAAAGAAATGGTACAGAAGGCATAATATGACGTTCGGTAATGTCTACGTAGTCTTCTTTTAGATATTATGACAAACCAAAATATTAATGTTGGAATTAAAATAAATGTCGGAATATTATGTGGAATCTAAAAAAATACGATACCAATAGATTTAAATCTTGTAACTTTAGTAATTATGAAGGTAATTTTTTTGGTAAGAAAACTATTTTATTAACGAAAATAACGTTTATAATTGACGAAATATTTTTTGTAGTAAATAATTATTGACTCAATGAACTGCTGCAACCAAGTCAGTAAACGTATTGGGAGTTCATTTGTGAGCTGACCTTCTGAATCCTATAGGTTCGGTAATAATATCATCAGCTGTGACGTAGTTCATTCACTTCAGTTAAGCGCGCTAAGAAACAGCGTGATCAAAAACCATAAATCTAAAATCGGGATTATTGACGTAAATATTCGTTACTTATGAATAATATTTTGCACGGTGTTAGCAGAGGTCACCACGAACCTGTGGTTTCATTTAGTAACGCAATGTCGAAATGACCCTGTATATAGATAATTTATATATGGTGTCTTCTATCTGTCGTACAGTGGCAAAGGGTGAAATATTTCAAAAGGTAACCCAAGCCAAAAAAATATTGCGTTAGTTAATACATCGCGGCCAATTTAACAGTAAGCAAACTAAGACAAACGTGAAAAGCGCTTCGCCACTACTGCCGTATGAACAATTATGGAAGCACTGCCGGCCTTTAAAGAATAAGGATTGGGCAAGGGTGAAGGTATTTGGGGTGATATCCTTATTTTTAGGAAGCTGTCACTTCAAGTATGTTTTGTGTATCTCAGCCGAGCTCTCCAGTCTGCTGTGGACAGATGTCTACAGCGTGGATCTAAAAGTTTAAGGGCACATAAATATATATCTTTTTTTATATGGGTACAGCCAAGTGGGGGCACCCCTGCGCGTGATGGTAAGTGGAGTGGGCTCCAATAGAATGTCGACTAAGAGATGATTATCCCTCGGTAGTCGACATAACTATGCCGGCCTGTTGGAACCGCATATTCATCAGCTGATCCCGGAACGTGACACACTTACGTGGGCCACTATAGCGGAAACATATTGTGTAAGGTGGTCGCTATCGGGACGGATATAAAATATATCCTACCAGTAGCGAATCTGAATGACACTATCTTTTAGCAAGCCACTCAACACAAGAAGCTCATTCAATGTTATTATTAATGACTAGATGTTTCTCGCGGAAAAGAGTTTTCTCAGGGCCAAAATCCTGCACTCCTCAGGTATAAAAAGAAGGTTATATATTAAATTCATACTAATCTTATAAAGCTGAAGAGTAAACTCTTTTGTTTGAAGGCGCTAATCTTTGGAACTACTAAATCGATTTTGATTTTTTATTATTAGGAAGCTACATTACTCCTCAGTTATATAGGCTATATTTTATCCCAGGAAATTATTTATCCCTGAAAAACTATCTCGTGGACTGAGCTGCAGGCAAAATCTGCTATATTATATGCAAAAGATTATCCATTCACGACTTTCTTCTTTTACTTCTAACAAGTATCTTAACAAATTGTCGCATTTAATATTAGAAAGAAGTAAGATTGGAAATCATTGTTGCCATTCATTTTAAAGCTCAACTTTAAGTTGGAAATATCAGCAAGTTATACCTTCATAAATATCCGATACGGCCTATATTGGTCGATGTTTCGATTAGTTTTATCATTTAATCTGAAAGTGGAATTGTTACGTGGAAATTAATAGATACGTTGATAGCGTTAAAGTGCTTTTCAACTTTTTTCGTCAGTAAAAATTTACTATGCTTTAAGCAGCTTATTCCTGCCATTTACAAACAATTGATTTTATTAATCTTTGTTTTGGTTTTACCTTAGTATTAAATTCAGAAACTTTCGGTTTCATATCATAGCTATTATTTCTTCATATTTCTTACTGGTGCTACGACTACATGCGTATGCGCAATCCTTCGATTTCCAGAATACAGGAAAGTGTGAATCTTTGCGGAGTTTTAGTCAGTAACAGTATAGGCCGGGAACCCGATTTCCACATATAATAAATACATTAATCATGCTTCCAACTACTAAATTGACAATGCAAAGTTTTTTTTAAATTCAAATCACGCTAGACAATTTGCGTCCGAGCGTACCGCGTGTGCAGTTGCGTAGGTGCATAAATTAGCGTAACCACTGAGCAGAACAGTGCTTGTCGACAAGGCAGCTCGTTCGGGACGCATCATGCTTGCTCTACCGGCTTCAGTATAACTCTGCCTCAATCCCAACATGGTGTGAGTAACATAGTTTGGCTTTAGTTTTTTTTCAATTTGAATTTGAAAGCATTTTGATAGACCGACGCAAATATTGGCCAAATTGGAATTTGTAACAAATGTTTGTGGGTTGTTGTGTGTTGAAAAAATCTTATTTGATATTTAGGCAATCCATCTATTTATACATATTATTATAAAACAGTCCCCCTTTCTGTCTGTATGTTATCGATTTACTCGAAATCTACTGAACGGAGTTTTATGAAATTGGGTATGGAGATATTTTAAAACCCTGGGAAGGTTATACACTCGTTTCTATCCAGACAAAATATATAGCGGAACTTTTATTCCGGAAAACTTCTTTATACGGGTGAACCCGCAAGTAAAAGCTAGTTGGTCCATAAAAATCTAGAATTAAATTGTTCTACTTTGTATTTCGTGCTAACATCATTTCTTTTGTCATGCTTCTATGAACGTAATTCAGCGATTTTCTTCGGTTTGTTTACGATTTATTTAAGGTTCGTTTCGTTTTAATTGGTGTATATTCTTTTTGTCTTGTATGTTTTAACGAGGTTCATATCCATCCATATCATATCTCATCACTCGATTTACCAAAATACTTTAATAACAAAAGAAAAGCTGATAATAAAAAAAAAAAATACATACAAATGCAAAATATTCTTTCTATTTCGTGTTTTTATATTTATTTACACATTACATATTTTTTCGAATATTAAGGATTCGGTGTCTACATGCCAGTGATAGATATATTTTATATCCGCCCGGATAACGACCACAGAACACAAGGTGTTAAAACCCGTCGTAGTGGCCCACGTAGAAGTCGCGTTCCGGGATCAGCCTGTGTATATCCAACAAGTCCAACAACGGTTACAACAGGCCGGCAAAATTGTATCGACTGCCGAGGGATAATCATCTCTCGTTAATCGACTTTCTATTGGACCCCTCTTCACTCACTATCCGATCCAGTGGGTCACTTTGATCTGCACGTATATAAAAAAATAATGTCGGTATTTTTAGGTGTGGTTGTGTTCGCAAACGCACCTTTATTGTTGTTTCACCGGTAATTAACCCGTCAAACTTTCATTATGAACTAATTAATGGCACACGTGGCGGAAATTGAAATGTCAAAGTAACAATGCTCTTTTGTGTCCATTTATTATTAAAATGAATTCACTTTCGTTAGCTTCTGTTAGGAAGGTTGAGACAGTTCGATATCTGGTTAGTAGACGCTAGTTCGTAATCTCTTTTGGTTGTTTAAAACATTGAGGATTTAATTTTGTGCATTTTCTAGTGTTTCTTCCAAGACTAGAGGCGTGAGATCGTATGATGCTTTTGTATCCGAATGACAAAATTTCTAATGCCAAATATTTTTACAATCATGGTTTCCATTGGATTTTTTTTAAACTCTTCTAAATGCAACAACTTACGTTTTAAGTTTCCATAATATTTGATTTTTAAACATATAGCTGTAGTATTAGGATTATAGCAGTGAGTGCTTTAAGTGTGAATTGAAATGAAGTTTCCGCCCATAAATAGTGACGTAAGTATGCGTAGGTTATTCATTAATTACGCGTAACTTTAAGTAACATGTATAATACCAGCCCTGTGTTTATACTGTCCCACTGCTGGGCACGGGAGTCTTCTACTACTGAGAGGGTTTAGGCCTTAGCCCACGCTGGTCTAGTGCGGATTGGCAGACTTCACATACCAAATTCCTTATACAGAACTTCTCAGGTATGCACGTTTCCTCACTATGTTTTCCTTTAACGGTAAAGCAAGCGATATTTCACAAAGATAGCACATGAAATTATAATAACTTTCAATAGTTTTATAATTATGTATTAAGTTATTATTTGTTGTCACTAGTCTATTCCCTCTACACTTTACACCCTCTAATTATTATTACAATATCTTATATCCAAAACTTCTGTAATCGTATTCATTAGTTCTTAAGCTGTAATGATGTGCGTATTAAGTAAGAAGGTAAGTTTCATTCATGAAGTACTTAACATTTAATTTAATGAGTGCTCGCATTATTTCGCAAATGTATTCCATGTCTTGATGGAGGGCGAGTCCATTACCACAGTTCTAATAGAACGCTATACTTAGAACACTATCATAGGGGTGGGTTCCATAGGCGCGGCTCACGCGACGGGGCGCGGTGCGAGGCGCGGCGGTTAACCAAAAAAACATTACCTTAATAACTTTTTGCGACGCAGAGCTGGTCTCCTACTACTTTGATCTACGTAAAACTAAATGAAAATCAATTGTATTAAAATATATACTTTTTATCTAACATTATAAGTGCGAAAGTGGATTGGTTTTTGTTACTCAATTACTCCAAAACGCCTTAACGGTTTTAGATAAAATTTCGGTTAAAGATATATTATAGTCTGGAATATTATATAAACTTTTCATCCGGGAATAATATAAATATCTAACAGCAGAGTGATCAGTCTGGAATGAGCAGTGTTGTGTACATTACGCTAACCTTGTATTAATCTAGAACGTCATTTACAGTAAGTGATTGTGGGGTGTCTATTATTTAACATTCTCTTCCGCAATCATATTCAATGACTAAATAGCTAAAACCTTTATGATCTTTAACGAGGCGTTTTATGGTCAGAGTAACTACTGGACATAATGAGACTTAACATCTCATGTCTCAGGATGGCGAGCGCAGTGGTATACCAAACAATATTTGTAATTCAAGTGGTTGGATGGTGTCTCTACTGTATGGGCGGTCGTATTGCTTACCATCAGGCGAAAGGCAAGCGCGTTTCGTCATTCAAAGCAATAAAAACAGTCTCAATTCATAACCAGAACAACCAGAGGTGCCCTTGGACCAGTTGTTTGATGCTTCCCACTTGAAATCTGGCGCTATTCAGGACACCCACTCTGATCTATCGCTATGCCAACAATTACAGTTGATTCGAATTTAATGCCGCATATAGTGTGGCTCCGGACGAAACGTCGCGCGGGCTCCAATGCGGAGTCGTTATTTTGACTAATGGCTGTATGTCATTTGTCATCGTCAATGTAATTTGTATCAGTTTGCGTCACAAAAAGCGATTATTTGTTTGTCTTTGCTTCGTGAAATTTGTATCTATTCTCTGAGCAATGTGATAGGTATCTTTAAGGTTTTAAGGCAAGGTGACTTTCCTGGCTTATACGGTGAAGACTAACCAGAGATCTTTACAGACTATATCACGTTAGTCGTGACAATTATGTCGTCCTGTCTAATTGCTGTCACATATCTGAATCTTTCCTAGCGTGCAACTGTGTATTGTGTGCGCAATACACAGTTGCACTCACTGTTCCTTCACTCTTATAGTCCGGTGAGACGGCAATCCGACATGACCGGAGAGAGCTCAGGCGCAGGACCAACAGCTTTACGTGCTTAAATCATCATCATCAGCTGCAGGTGTCCACTGCTGAACATGGGCCTCCTCTATAGATTTCCAGGCATCCAGCGACCTCCTGAAACTTTTTATGAGGTCATCTGTCCACCTCGTGCTTAGATCGCATTTTTATAATCTTCATGTGTCCTTCAATTTATTGTACGTAAATTAATCAAAGGATTTTTTGTTTTGTCACCTATAGACGCGTACCTTCGCCTCGTGTTGAACAACCGAAGAAACCTCTAATGTTATTTTCTAGGTTAGTTGTTACGTGTTGTCTACACGGATTACTGGAGTCTAGACTAGGCATTAGCATTAGTCCATATTAAAACCCACTCAAGCGCAAACATTTTGTGTATTAGATGACTCGTTTTGGAGTGCTATTTCAATACAGTTCTTGTGTCTTGGTGATGAGGTGTAATAGCTACAATGCTCGTCAATGTCGTATGGAGTAGAGTGGGTGGACCATGAACTGATGTTTGCATTCTTTCTTGTTGCTATTTTTATTTAAATTAATGGCGGCAAAAGACACCGCCATTTTTAATAAAAGATCTCAATCGCTTTTTTCGTTCTTAAAAATGAACCAATCAGAACAAAGCTTTTTTGACTTTCGTACAAATGAGTTATTTTGATTGGTCCATTCCGGGAATCGGATTGACATTGGGTTCGTTTATTGAAAATGCCTGTAAGACAGCGTGAACTGAAGATCTGTCTACATCGCGTTGGTGGTCTCTATTGCAATGTTAATGGCGACTCCAGACGTTAGTATTTAACGACGCTAAAGGAGAGAAAGCGAAGGGTCTAAGCAAACGTTGTTGGGGCCATTGTTATCACGGGGGTACATGCTAATTAGTAACTTATTTGTTATGCGTATTCCAGACATGTGAATGCGCAGACGGCAATTAGTCTGGCAGTAATATTTACCCTGGAGAGATCGCTATTACACAAAAGGGTTATTATTGCATATTTCCCTTCCATCCCTTAATTTCACAGCCTAGTTACATAAGCCATTGCAGTTAAGTCGTTCGCCTGTATATCGTATAGGATATCCTGGTCACTGAAGCGACACTCGTTAAAATTGTATGCGGACGTAATGGAAGTACTAAAGTAAAAAAAAATGAGAAATGGAATTGATGTGTTCAAAGTAACGATATATTCACTGCGACGTTCTGAAACGCATTTCAAGTGAACGAGACACTATTTTCTTACCGAATATCATGTTTTAGCATGAACATTCGTTCGGAAACTCGGTGCTCTTTCGATCAACTCGGTATAAAAAAGATAGGGTAGGAAGTGAGAGGTTGGCTCTTAGAGACTCCGTGGTACTTCAAAACGATATTCCGAAGATTAAATATGAGCTGTATCGTTCCTATGTTCCTGTCTTGGCAATTTTCCAACCACCTTAAAGTTACTCCATTGAAGTTATGGAATACGCCCGGCGAATTAAGAAACTAGCGGAGAATATAGGGTTGATGGACAAAATAAATTTGAGGATTTTTTGAAGTATGTCGATTTGAAATATATTTGGTAGTGGCTGGGCATATTGATTAAGTATGAATTTGACTGTATTTTTAATGTGGAAAACGAAATAACTTGATAGGTTCCAGAAATATGATGTCTAAATTAATGTTCGGTATGTAATATAGATAGTTCCTAAGAATATAGTAATCCCGTCGTATTGCTGGGGCCATCGCCTTGATGCGGTTTTGTATGAAACTAAAATCCTATGTACAATAAAGTAATCGTAATCAGCAAAGTAGTCCTCTAATTGGCTTGACTTATTTTTATAAGCAGTGTAGATTCTACACGTATTTAGAATCAAGTTTTTGTTTGCACTCACTTCAACGATAAAAGAATGTTTAAGAAAATAAATTTACTTTCTATAAAATGGACGAAAATTAATTATGTGTTTATTTTACATGATCAAGTAAAACAACATTTTTATCATGAGTTTTGTGACAACCCTATGAAAATAAAATTTTGTGAAACTGCCGCCAGTAGAGCTGCGGCGACCGCACTAACCCAAGGACTTGAACACAGATCGGTATCTAGTGGCAATAATATAAATTGCTGGAAAGTTCTAGACATCTAGACCGCGTCGCATTGAATTAGGTCGAAAGGTGTGTGTTAATGATTTCAAGAGAATTATGACTATCATGGTTCATTGCTGCACGACAGATTTCAGAAACGCTTTAGTAATCAGTTTAAGCAATGTTTTTGTTGAAGATTTTCTAATGCCGGCGCCACACATAGCAAAAATATTTGAACATTTATTTGAACACTTGTTTGAAGTCATGCGTGGCGCGGGTATTTGCGTATTTGTGCAAAGTTTGTTTAAATGTTTGCGTATTTGTTGTCGGTTTTTCGACCACACATCAAAGCGTTCAAAGTTATCGAGTTGCTTGACGGAGAACCTATTATATGGAAACCTAAAAGTAAAAGCCATAAAAATTGAAATTTGGTCAGTGTCTGTAACTGTGTTCAAATGTGTGGCAAAGTCTTTGTTCAAATATTTGTCTGTGTGTGTCTCCGACATTAAGCATACTCCGTCACATTCAGGGATAACCCTAAATAAGATTCGACAGTGAAACTGTAAGTCATAGCAAATTTTCCATTTAAATTTTGTGCGAAGAATTATTATCAATGGCATTTGTAGACAGTGTCAAATTATCAACGTTCTTCCGATAGCATACGCGATGTAGAGGTCAAGTATCTGGCGGATAAACAAGTTACCGCATTTTGGATTCCCATACTAACAAATTTATATACCTTAATCCTCATTTAAAAGAAGCAATTATTGCTAGCAAAGGTTTCTGAATATCTGCCAAAAGAATTGTATACATCAACGAGGACGATAATTGCCTCGGCATTGCGGATGTTCAGACGGTGTAACTTTTCTAAACAATAATTGCGTACAATTATCGCTGTAAATAAAAGTTTTTATTTCGCATGTTGTCACGGCGTTGGTACGGCGCCAGTGTCTTAACGAATACAGGATTACGTGTAGCCAGTGTAACTACTGGACATAATAAGACTTAACATCTCATGTCTCAGCATGACGAGTGCAATGGAATAGCAAACAATACTTTGTAATTCAAGGTGTTGGATGGTGTTTCTACTGTTTATGGGCGGTCGTATTGTTTACCATCAGGCAAATGGTAAGCTCGTCTTGTCATTCGAAGAAATATAAAATATATATATTCTCGTGTTTATATTCCTAGACAAGTTCATGGCGCACGCTTCGCTTTACGTGTGAAAGATAACAACTACACGCTCGTTAAGTTCATACGAAAGCGAAAACAGTTTAGTCGGACCTGTCGCCTCGGATAACTGCGTCACAGTCAACTTAAGTCTTTATTCGAATATACAGTACGATTGGTATTGTTTATTTCGATTTTGAGCGGTTTAGATTCAGTATTTATTTATTGTCTAGTCCAACATAGCAGTCTGGGTATATTTGAAATTCATATGATGAACTTAGGCATTCGTTTTTCTCAACCGTCAAAGAGAGCGATGATTAACAACGAATATAAACTTTAAAAATCAATGGTCTCCCAATACTCTTACATCCAACGTGAGTCCATTACTACACCCAAGATGATTAGAGCCAAGCCATGGAACATGATCAGCAGGAACGGGTTTAAAAAGTGTGTTCACCTCCCGTTAGGCAACAGCATGGCTGTGCCTCTGGTATTGCTTTAGTACATTGGAGGCGGATGTTCCTTAACATCAGGCGAATCGTTCGCCCGTTTGCCTATTAAGACGAACATGATTCGACCGCTGCAGGCTTCATAAAGATTTAAGCTAAGATGCTATAATGAAAATCTTTCAGTCGCCAGTGGTAGGATATATTTTATATCCGCCCGGACAGAGACCAACGTACACAAAGTGTCAAAACCCGTCATAGTGGCTCACGTAAGTCTGTCGCGTTTCGGGAACAGACTATGTATATCGAACAGGCTGGAACAATTGCCTCGACTATCGAGGTGTCTCGTCAGTCGACATTCTATTGGACCCCACTCCACTTACTATCAGGTGCAGTCGGATAACTTTGCCGGATAGATTCAAAAAAAGTCAGTCTATCGCCGTCGCCTGCTCGCCTAGACAGCCTCTTGCTCTCAGCAGCCCGTTGATTCCGCTACATGTCTTCTTCAAGACAGTCCACCACGCAAAACTATAGGAAATTGAAAAGAACTCTATATCTCCATAGGATCTCGCGTGTTGCAGTTTTTCCGCGCTCGTGGAAAAAATTTCGCACGTAGCGACTTGGTTAATTGAGCCGTCGGGAGCGATTAAGTGCTGATGGTCACGCGATATGCCGGCGACGGTTGCTGGTCGCAACTTGTTATTTAAATGCCGTTGGTAACAGTTTCCCTTTTGCGTTGTGCAATTTGTAATCTGTGGTGCATGGCGTGTAACGTTAACTGCAGGGCGTTGTCGTGGTATAAGATCCGACAAACTTGAACACGCTATCGTGTGGTGGGATTTTTTTGTATCACAGTGTAGCTGCAAGTGCTAGTGCTCAAGTTATTTGCCGGCCATTATAGTATAGGTGTTGGATTCGAATCGATCGTGTAGGAATTTCATTTATACTTAGTGGAAGGATGCTTTCTTTCTTCTAAATGTTATCCATACATACATTTCATACATATTATTCATGCCTCTTATACCCGAAGAGACAGGCAGAGGAACAATTAGTTCAATCACTGTTCGCCTTTTTATTTCATCCCATGATGATCACATCCTGGAAATAGATGATTGATAATGATGATGACATCATAGAAAGATGAAAGAAAAATCTAATACCTAGCAGTTTGCCCGACCTGAGGATCAAACCCGAGACCCTAGCTGTAGTATCGTAATACAACTATACTATCGAGACAGTCTAACAATTTAAAAGAATATTTATAATGTGAATGCCTACGACTTCACTGAATGTTGCCTAATTATTACACACATTATGGCTAATTACAGTGCGCTTGCGCGTGATGACCGGAATTCTTGTTGATGAAATTTTATACGTTAAGTTTGCTTACAAATGTATTAAGTAACTTAGCTAATAGCAAATGAGTTTTATTTACATAGCTGCATAATATTGTAATTATTTTTTATATGAGCACAGGAAAGTGACGTCACTGCACCTGATGGTAAGCGGAGTGGTGATCGAATTTCGAGTGATGAGAAATGATTAACCCTCGCCAGTCGACATAATTATGCCGGCCTGTTTAAACCGAATATATACAGTCTGATCTCTGAACGCGACACACTTACGTGGGTAACTATGTCTGGTGTAACACCCTGTGTAGTGTGTCCGATGGTCACTATCAAATACTATATCTTACGACCAGCATATTCTAGTTGGTCTATAACATTTGTTCTGCACATTGCGAATCACTGTTTTATTGTATCATATTTATAATACAGCTATATTACGTTCCACAGGCCACAAAACAATAGGTTATTGTCGCGTTACGCGCTAGTCACTTTTGTATTATTTCATTGTTCCAAATGACATCATTTTTCGTTAATCTATGCATTCCTCTTTTTTGTATTTATATAATTACAAAAAAAAAAAAAAAACATTAAAATAAGCAGCATAGATGCCAGAGATTAGATATAGAAATATTCTGTATCCGTGTGCCAAAATCCATCCAAATCCGTTCAGCGGTTTCTGCGTTTAGTTCAAACAAACATCTAAACATTTTTACAAAATTTTCCATTTATAATATTAGCAAGAACTGAGAAAATTTTATAGTAATTTAAGTAAGATTAATTTCTTTCAATGTATAGGTAGACACACCGAATTCTGCTGTTTTATAATATGTATAGATGATACTTATTAAGTCTTTTATTTGCAGCGGTACCTAGGCCTCCCCGTTATGTTGAAGGCGGGCGAGTACTCCCCGAACAACCCGCTGATCCGCGCCGAACGCAACACCGGTGACGTGTTGCTCGCGCTGGGAGAGTACGAGCGGCGACGCAACACGCTGCGCAGACTTCGGCAGCAACAGTACAAGGACTATCTCGACCAGGTACCTAGAGTCAGTGTGAACATGATCCGACCTGTGGATTGGTGGCGTTTGGAGTATTCCATCACGGTATCCTGTGCCTTTTTTTTTTTTTGTTTTCGCGGAGCAAGTGTCTTATGACTACCGCTCAGCCTTCGTGGGGGGCGACTGAGCGGTTATGTTGGGGTCACCGTGCCTTACGACCCGGCGTTGCGCCGCTCGGATTTGATGTCGTCCTTCAGGCGACCGCCGGGCCGAGTCCCTAACCTATATAAAACGCACGGCATACCAACTAAAACTCCGCGGTGGCCCTCTTCGGCGCATTAGGGACGACTGCGAGCTTCCTCTGACGAAAATGTCTAAGTCTACATCCACAGCCGCCCCTGCACGGTATCCTGTGCCTGGGGTAAGAAGCAACTAATAAGGGCTATCGAGGGGTCGCGGGCGGGCGTCAGGGGCCGGGCAAGGGGCTTCTGGTATAAGAGATTATATAAAAGAATTACAAACCATTTTCCAGCAAGCCAAAAAGAAACAAGAAGCCAAAGAGCAAGCAGAGAAGGAGCGCCGCGAGCGGGAGGAGAAAGAGAGACTGCGGGAAGAAAGGGAGAGAGAGAGACTGCTGTTAGAGCGAGAGAGACGTAGCCCAGTCCGACGGCCCAGCCTCAACTACAACACGCACGTTTCCAAGTGAGCATTTTTTTAAATTATTATAATGACTACAGTGAAAGACAGTGTAACAGTCCAACTATTGGACATAATAAGACTTAACTGTCTCAGGATGGCGAGCGCAGCGGAATACCAAACAATATTTTGTAACTCAAGGTCAATTAAATGGTGTTTCTGTTGTTTATGGGCGGTCGTATCGCTTACCATCAGGCGAACAGCAAGCTCGTCTCTTCATTTAAGAGAATAAAATAAAACATGAAAAATCCATTTTTGAATAATAATATTACGCGTAGGTATAAGATGGCGTTCATTAGTCTTTTCTCCACTTCCTAGCAACTAACTATATTATAGGTACAATTATAACTGGTATAAGCGCGTACAAGAGCGTATTATACGAGCTTACATACGGTGTGATACACAATGAGTAAAGTTTGTACTGTTTCTAGTAAGGTGGACACCGGCGTGCAAGTGAACGGGCTCACGAAACCTCTCTCCGTAGCTGTTCAGACCGACGATGCGGAGCTCTACAGGGTCAGTTACGAATATATTTCAAAAAAGCTGAAATTATATAGTGTTGATGAAAAGTATGCTTTAAAATTGTTATGCGTTATGCCTGGGAGATATTGCAAGTACATTGTGTCTTTCAAATGTGTGTGATTGTGGATTTTTGTTTGCGTTTTGCATTGGTAGGTGTTGAGGACAGGGTAGAATGTAGTTTTATATTAAAATGTTTGATATTATTTAAATATTATATTATGTTAAGAATAATAATTATTATTAATTGTTGAAGGTGTGTCCGTGGACGGCGCCATGTGGCATGACCCAAGCGGAGCGGGAGCTGTCGCCACGAGCGGCGGCCGAGCACGAACCCACTCACAATGCGCATGCGCATCACACGCACGTGGCACACCCGCGCCCCGCCCCGCGCCACGCGCCGCGCTCCGAGCCCGTGCACAAGCCGCGCGACGAACCGAAAACCGAGCCGCGCCTCGAACATAACAAAACACGATCCGGTAAGTCATTGCGCCCACCTTACCAATGTTTTCTGTTTATTTGATTACTAGCTTTTGCCCGCGGCTCCGCCCGCGTTATAAAGTTTTTCGGCCTAAAGTTTTCCGTTATAAAAGTCACGCTATATATTTTCCCGGGAGCCTATGTTCTTCCCAGGGTCTGAAACTGTCTCCGTACCAAATTTTATCCTAATACGTTGGGTAGTTTTTGAGTTTAACACGTTCGGGCAGACCGATGCAGCGGGGGACTTTGTCTTATGATATATTTTTGTAGAACTTTTTGAGAGAAACAATCCCGTCATTATTGTTGCATAACTTTAACCGTTTACGCAGCGCACCCAACAGAAGCTCTCAAAACTAATAAATTGTCCCCGTTTTTGCATCATGTTTCATTACTGCTCCGCTCCTATTGGTCATAGCGTGACGATATATAACCTATAGCACTCCAGGAACAAAGGGCTATCCAACACAAAAATATTTTTTCAGTTCGAACCGGTAGTTCCTGAGATTAGCGATTACTGCTCCGCTCCTATTAGGCATAACGTGATGATATATATAGCCTATAGCATTCCAGGAACAAAGGGCTATCCAACACAAAAAGAATTATTCAGTTCAAACTCCTAGTTTCTGAGATTAGCCATTACTGCTCTGCTCCTGTTGGTCATAGCGTGATGATATATAGCCTATAGCACTTCACGAACAAAGGGCTATCCAATACAAAATGATTTTTTTAGTTCGAACCGGTAGTACCTGAGATTAGCCATTACTGCATTGCTCCTATTGGGTATAGCGTAATGATATATAGCCTATAGCACTCCACGAACAAAAGGCTATCCAACGCAAAAATATTTTTTCAGTTTGGATCGGTAGTTCCTGAGATTAGTCATTACTACTCCGCTCCTATTGGGTATAGCGTGATGATATATAGCCTATAGCACTTCAAGAACAAAGGACTATCCAACGCAAAAAGAATTTTTCAGTTCGGACCGGTAGTTCCTGAGATTAGGCATTACTGCTCCGCTCCTATTGGGTATAGCGTGATGATATATAGCCTATAGCACTCCACGAACATAGGGCTATCCAACGCAAAAAGAATTTTTCAGTTTGGACCGGTAGTTCCTGAGTTTAGCGCGTTCAAACAAACAAACAAACAAACAAACAAACAAACTCTTCAGCTTTATATAATAGTACTAGCTTTTGCTCGCGGCTCCGCCCGCGTTATAAAGTTTTTCAGGCTAAAGTTTTCCGTTATAAAAATAGTAGTTTCCCGGGAGCCTATGTTCTCCCCAGGGTCTCAAACTGTCTCCATACCAAATTTCATCTTAATACGTTAGGTAGTTTTTGAGTTTAACACGTTAAGGCAGACAGATGCAGCGGGGGACTTTGTTATATTATTTAGAACTTTTAAGTGAAACAATCCCGTCATACATCATTGTTGCATAACTTTAACCGTTTACGCAGCGCAGGCAACGGAAGCTCTCAAAACTCATAATTTTCCCCGTTTTTGCAACATTTTTCATTACTGCTCCGCTCCTATTGGTTATAGCATGATGATATATAGCCTATAGCACTCCAGGAACAAAGGGCTATCCAACACAAAAAGATTTTTCAATTCAAACCGGTAGTTCTTGAGATTAGCCATTACTGCTCCGCTCCTATTGGTCATAGCGTGATGATATATAGCTTATAGCGGTCCACAAATAAAGGGCTATCCAACACAAAAATATTTTTTCAGTTCGAATCGGTAGTTCCTGAGATTAGCCATTACTGCTCCGCTCCTATTGAATATAGCGTGATTATATATAGCCTATAGCTCTCCACGAATAAAGGGCTATCTAACGCAAAAAGAATTTTTCAGTTTAGACCGGTAGTTCCTGAGATTAGCCATTACTGCCCCGCTCCTATTGGGTATAGCGTGATGATATATAGCCTATAGCACTCCACGAATAAAGGGCTATCCAACGCAAAAAGAATTTTTCAGTTTGGACCGGTAGTTCCTGAGATTAGCCATTACTGCCCCGCTCCTATTGGGTATAGCGTGATGATATATAGCCTATAGCACTCCACGAACAAAGGGCTATCCAACGCAAAAAGAATTTTTCAGTTTGGACCGGTAGTTCCTGAGATTAGCGCGTTCAAACAAACAAACAAACAAACAAACAAACAAACAAACAAACTCTTCAGCTTTATATAATAGTATAGATTACATGCAGTACGTAAAATATGCAATGTTTTACAGTGTTTAAATAATAAAATCAAATAATGAGTTTTTTATTTCATAAAAGAATATTGTACTTTTTCCTACACTAAACTTCACTGATGTTCAATAAAAAAAATACTTCTGACTCCGTTCATTATAGCAAATTTTCAATGTTTAATTTTATAACTGTTAGGAATGAGATATACTGCAGTGTAATAACGCCCTTAGAATTTATAAACAGATCAGACTTTATTTACTATTAGGTGAGTTTTACGCTACGTCGTATGTATAATAGTAACATCATTTTTGTTCTCGTTATTTTCCATCGCTATTGAAACTACAATGACATTTACAATATCAGCCAGCTAAATTAATAATATATATAAAACCTTCAACAATAACAAACCCATAAAATCGAATCACATCCAATGATATTTTCCAGAGCTTCCACTAACCGCGAGCCTGGTGAAGCGTTCCAACCAGGACAAGTTACTATCGGAGTTGCGTCACACACACATGCCGTCCATATTCGACGCGGACGCTATACAACTACGCAACCTACAGGCTGAGAAGGTAATATATATAGACGGTTGACAGGCTAATTGACTTGGCGACTTTTTTTCGAAAAATTTTAACTATATAAAAAAAATATAGATTCATAAAATTTGCGAAAAACGATGTGTGGGCCTATACAATTTCAGGGTTGCTCTCGTTTTCTCCAGGATCCAATCATCAGATCCTGACTTGGTGACTATGGGACCATTTCAGAAGTATCCGCTTTCGAACAAAAAACGAATTATGAAAATCGATCTACAAATGGCGGAGTAATCGTGTAACAAACACACAACAAAAAAACCTTTAGTCCAATTGAGAACCTCCTCCTTTTTTCAAGTCGGTAAAAAAAGTGCTGATTTCAAATATGTATGTAACTTAGTGTCGCAAGAAAATGTCGCTTAAGACAATTAGCTTTTCAACCGTCGATATATTTTTGAGCATTTAAATCAAAAGACTACCAAGCCTTTCGCCTGAGGGTAATTGGCAAGTAGATATACATAGTACGTACCCAACCAGGCTACACATACGAGAAACTTACTATCTTAACTGCACTAGGAGATTATTTTTAGAAATTTATAACTTAAGTTACTAGTTAGCAACATATTTTCACTCACGTATTTTTAGTCGGAATTGCCGACAAGTTTAAACCTATTAAGTACGTATCTTTATGGGCGAGTGCTAAGAGAACGTCGCTTAGGCCTCTCGATCACTGTCAGCCGCCGTCCGCAAGTTACAAATGGTTAATGTTTCAGGAGGCGGCGGAAAGGCGCCAGTTTTACCAACAAGAACTCAAAAACCAAATAATGGAACAACAGAGGATAAAGGAAGAAAGGAAATCTAGAGAGAAGTATGAATTTATAAAACAATAAAATTTTATAACCTTGTTAAAAATATCATGTAGTCACAAAAATAAATGTTCCCTTTGATGCTCCCATATTGAAACAAAACTTCATAAAAATTAAATAAATATGTGTAATTTGTTCGAAAAGCATAATTTGTTTTTCGATATATTTTTTCTTATCACTTCGTCGTTTATTATAGCTGTAAATGACAATGTTTATTTCGCAACAGATTGCTGGAGCAGGCAGAGATGCGTCGTCTGGAAGAGCAGCTGCGGATGCTGCGGGTGGCGCAGGACCGCGAGCGAGGGAAACAACTACACCTCGACACGCAGGTACTGGACTGTAACATTGGAAAATAAAAAGATTCCCTGTTCAAAGTAATACGTTGATCATATATATATAAAAAAATTGATATGTATAAGTTGACATATAAAAAAATTGTATTGTCTCTACGGTAGGCAGCGGCTTGTCTATATCCCTAGCATAGCCGAGTCCATGAGCAACGGTGGCCGCTTACCATCAGGCGGGCCGCTAGCTCGTCTGTCAATACTGGCATATACAATTATAAAAATTTCCCCTACCCCTATCGCATTATGGGACAGAATATACACAGGGGAAAGTAGGTGCACTAGTTGCGCCTCTACCTTACCTTTGAGGATAAAAGGCTTGAGTTTGTGTAAAATTTCTCGCCGCTCACGTTAAAACTCACTCCAACATTAAAGTCATCGGAGTTTAAAACCATTCCAGAATAATGTGTAATTGTTCCAATGTTCAGGAATAAAATTATGAAACGGAACTTCACTACATAAATGAAGTTTTTAATAAACTAAGAATTTCTTCCAGATTACTGAAAACGCAATAGAATATAAGAACAAGCGCATAGAAATGCAAAAGGAGATCGATTCGGAACAACAAAAACTCAACAAAGTCAAAACACAACCGCGCAAGAAATCCACAACGAAAAGCGACAGCCAGTCGAAGTTACCGCCGCAGTACCCTCGGACGGACAAAAAGAAACCATTCTCCATAAACATATCCGATAATTCCTTATTCTCGCCCAACTATGACGTCGACTCGTACCTCCGAAGAAATTTGAACTATAACATAAAGGAGGATAAGAACAAAAATTATTTGACAGAGAGTCTTGATTATAAATATCCGAGTATCGATGACTCCATACCGGTGTTGAGGCATTCGCCGGTGAAAAATACGGAGAATGTACAAAATAATAACCTAAGCGAAGCGATGAAGAAAGTTGAGGATAAATGGAAGGTGCCTGCGGTGCAGAAGAATATTTTGAAATCTTTGCCAAACGATGAGGGTAAGAATATAAGCATTTTGACGCAATTAGGGTCGATAAGACGACAGTTGCAATTGGAACAGTTGAAGTTAGACCAAATGTCGCCCAAGGAAGACGCGTGACTGACGCTTTGGCCTGGCGTTTGTCCCGGGTTTTGCGCCAGGAATTGAGCGAGTGGGATATCTAGCCGATCGAACTAACTAAACAATAATGTTTGGTAATTAAAGTCCAAATGAAAATCAAGAACACAGAAGAAAACTTCTGCAAAAATGTTGACGAATTGAATAACTTTTTAGTCAGTGAAATTTATATGTGAAGCATGCTTGTTTGGGTAAAGTGTTAAGACAGAGGCATTCCAGTAAATATAATGAAAAGTATGGTTGTGTTGATAGCAATTTAAACTTGTTTTAGGTGGATCGTTCACATTCAATCAAGATTTGAATTATATTGCATAATATAAAATATTTTTATTAGCATAAAAATCATAAATAAATTTAAATTGAAAACAGTTACAGACACTTAATTCTATTAAAAATAAATTCATATGCATAGCATGTGTCTCGGGCTATCGGAGACAGAGTTAGTCTTAACTGGTTTTAATGGTCATACGAATAAATTAAGGTAACAGAATGCTTAATGTACTTGTGTATACAATAATAATAATTACTAACAGCCATTTTCAATAAACGAGATAATTATATCCGATTTCAATAAACGATCTCAATCTCAATCTTTAACCCGATTCTGAATGAACCAATAAAAATAAGTCATTTGTAATCATGTCACAAAACGTTGTTCTGATTGGTCCATTTGTGAGATAGATTAAAACAAGGTATTTGGATTGTATATTGAAAATAATAGCATGTGAATACAAATATAATATTATTCATTTAATATTTGCTTGAATGTGTAAGGTTTGCCTAAAACTCTTCAAAATAGCGCAGACTACAAAAGTAACGGACAGTAATAGTTTTAAAGTAAATACTGTTAAACTATATGTTTAGCGTAATGATTACAATTGTAATGTCTAGCATCTTTCAAAATTCTCGTGTTACGAATTTCAACCTTCCGTGCTTGGCTTTTGAATTTACATTGGCGTGTAATATTGCTATTATTGGTTTAATATATATTTGATACTAATGTATTATAAAATAGAATAAATAAAACGGATTGGAATTCGTTGTATTGAAAGGCCATTATCGAATATTTTTGTATGAGTCAAAGGATTTTGGCTTCACAGTTGTGCAGGTCAGGTCAGGGTCATATTTTATCAATATAAGTAATTGTTGGACCTTTAATTATGTAACTTGTGTTATCTTAATTTTTTCACTGACAACGTAAAATGGATTTTACATTAACAAGGAAACTTGGAAACAATGTTTAACATGTAAACTTGTGTATTTATGGCATCTGACTTCTGTAAAGCTTGCGGGACTTGCGGCGAGTTGGATTTGTACAATATTATTGCAATATTGCCGCTAGTAAACGCATCTGGAAATTGTTTCGTAATATATTGCTGCGAGAATTTGCAAGTCTAAATTTAGCTAAGACCCTAACACCCACCACCTCTTAAGCCTTGCACAACTGCGTAAACCCGAAATGTACATATTAACACACATTTTCAATAAATAATCCCAATATCAATCTCCAATCCGATTCCCAGAATGAACCAATCAAAATAACTCATTTGTAAGCGTGTCAAAAATACTTTGTTCTGATTGGTCCATTTTTGAGATTGAATAAAGCGATTGGGATCATTTATTGAAAATGGCGGTTAGAATGAATCATGTAAATATCTCATTGGTTTTCAATATTTGAATGTATGAATTTCATTATACTTTATAGTCTGAAGTCGATTTTGTTTCGGCTAGGATAGTGGCATTCTTAGTAGATTTTATCGACTAAAAGTAGTTGCTGCTCCCTCGCCATATTACGAATATAATACTAACTTGTAATACGGCAGTTGGCTACATATTGTAAAAAAAAACGTCGCATTGATAACCTCCTTTTTGAAGTCGCTATTAACTGTATGAAATTCTAAATAAATGTATAATAACGAATGAAAATCTGTCATGTCTCATACATTACGAGAGAAACAGTTGTAAAACTACACAAATATTCCGGTTGCTTATTATAATAATTGAATCATGGTGAATTTTAATATCAAAATAATTGAATTTGCTACTGATTGTTCTACGATATGACACAAATGGACCTAAAAATTTTTTAAAAGATCTAATTCAGTTGTTTAGTCGACTGCCTTATTACAGCATTTCCTTTACGCAAGATGGGTGATTCAAACTATTTTTAAATGTGAAATCGAAAATTTGTTAATCCCCATCTTGCTCTATACTTAATTCTTAATTAAATATTTGTATAGTCATGATTTCTTATGTTTACGCGAATGTTAGACATTGAAATATAACTATTTTTACGGATTTTATCACTGTGAGCTCATTCTGTGTAGATTGGACTGTCAACAAAAATAAAAAATATAATTGTAAAATGTAGGTAGATATTGTAATTTTGAATTTTCGGATGACCAACATCTCAGTCCGCCTCGCTACAACGAAGTCTTCAAAACGTTTAGAAAAAAATATAATATAAAACACCGCGATAAAATCTTTAAAAATAGTTTTATTTCAATTCGTATGGTAAGTTCCAGTAGTAATAATTCAACTGCGTTACATCCGAATCTATACTATTATATAAAACTGACGAGTTTGTTTGTTTTGAAGCGCTAATATTAGGAACTACTGGTTCGAATTGAAAAAAAATATTTTAGTGTTGGATAGCTCATTTATTGAGACAAGATAGGCTATATAACATCACTCTAAGACCAATAGACGCACAGAATCAAAGAAAAATGTAGGAAAAGCGTGGTAAATTTATTCCTTTTGAGAGCTTCCGTTATTTGCGCTGTGTAAACGCGAGCAAAAACTAGTAGGAAGTAAAAAATGTGTAGTAATCTTCGCAATAGGCTAGTATGCATGTCGCTACGAATTTTTTTACTCAGTAGTGAGTTTTGTTATGTTGTGTGTCATTAATCTACTTCGTTATAAATTGTTATGTAATCAATATCGACGCTTGTAAGACAATTATATCTAAGCGACAATTAGCAAACTTGAGTACAGTTATTTAAATGTTTGATTTTACTAAGAAAATTCATAAACCATTTACTTTGTAAAAATAAAGATTAATACTATAAAAATTGTCCTACAGGTTCAAAATCTAGATCAAATGACGCATAATAGTCTGTCTATTTCAAATAAGTACATAACTCACTGGTACATTTATCGCTTAGATATTACCTTTTAAGTGTTGCTATTGTCAGCTTTTTATAATTTTTTATATGTTTTAGTGTCAGTAGTGCCAAAAAATTACTTCCTTTCAGAACTGTTAATCTTTATATGTTTAATTAGTAGGAAGAATTTTCCATTTTCTACCTTTACATTTCTAGAATTATTCTCCTGTTAATAATTAAAAGAAAAATCTGTATTGAATAAAAAAATTAAGAAAAGGCTTGAAACCTATGACAAAGATAGTAAGAATTCTTCCTACTTTATAAGGATTTATAGTTAAATTTCTTCGTTCCAAATGAAAATGTTGAATAGATTAAACAAAGGCTAACATTAAAGCCGTCCTTTTTCTGTTATAGGAAGGTATGGTAAAGTATTTTTTACGTTAAGTGTAAGTAATATTGTTTAATTATTTTACGCGTTATAGCTTTACAGCAGAATCGAGCATTTAATGACAACTTTTTTGCGTTCCCAATTAATTTTCGTCGGGTGTTATACAATGGAAAATATTATAATTATATTTTTTTTAATAATGCTTTTTTTTAAAGGATGTATGATTTTTTCCTTGCACAATTGTTTAAAAATCGCAAGACTGCGCATAGAGGTAAGGATACGAGCTTGGCGGGAAGGAAAGTGAGATTAAACTTAAGATGTATTGTTATTTTTTTATAATAGCGAATTATATTTTTACAAGTGTTATCGCTATGTTTTTTTACGGTTCAAAGGACCGCCGTGGCCTAACTACGGTGATTGATTGCCCCGCGAGACGCGTATAATTTTTTGTGCGATTTTTAAACGCAACCGTCTTGTTCCTCGAACGGTAGTTTTAATGTGCCTTAGAAGGAAGAAAGTTGATCGACTATAACAAAGAATTCTCACGTCAAAATGACATTTGAGCCTTGATGTAATTTGGGATCTCATGTCAATTCCTAAATTTGCTGTGGTGAGAAAAAAAGGCATTGTAATCCTATAGTAATAATTAATTCTACTTTAAAAGAACAGTAAAAATAACAACATTGATGAATAAAAATGGTAATAAAGGTTAGTTAGGTGGCATAATTTGGGAAGTGTTTGGGTGCTTAAAGCGGGGCCGTTAAGTAAAGCCAGATGGCGCTTAGTGCGTGGAGTTTGAGTATATTTTTTGTCAGCACGATTCATATTTTGTAATGTATACCAATGATAATACGCCCAAAACATTTTTGTTCAATAAAATAGTCAATTTGTATATTTGGTTTTATTTATAAAATCTATTTTTTTATTTAGATACCAACAGAGCTTTTCAAGACAACGGCTACGTGTCCACTCAAATTCAAAGGGAGTAATGAATAAAAGCAGAGTATATTAAACATCGATCTTTATTTTATAAATACCGACTTACAATGATGTATGTGTATTGAGCGCATGTTATTGCAACAAAGTTCAACGCTAACGAAAAAAGAACAGGAAAAAAATCATAATCTTAATTAAAATTATAGAAATGACCGTGTTATTGAGGTTTATGTGTACTATGTAAAAAAAAAACAAAAGAATTAAAAACACTGCATTACTATAGTCCTGATTGTACATAAGCTACAAAAGTATTGCGCCGTATCAAGTACAACAAAAGCCGTTCAACACCATTCAGATCTTGTAAATATTTACGGATGCGTATGCGCAAATATTTCTCTGTAAATAGAACGTTCTGTCGGGCGCTGTGAAATACTATGGGATTACAGAAATGAAACTTAGGATCTTGGTTTACAACAGACACACATGAGATTTAGAAAAAAAAAACACACAGCCTCTATCCCCAAAGGTAGAGGTGCAACCAGGGCACACATTTTTGTGGTCCACCCTGTAAAATGATAGGCGAGATATCAGAGCGGTAGTCACAGCGTACAATACAGTTGTATAATGCCACCGAAGCAGTCTTGGCAAATAAAAAATATGAATATATCAATTCTACCAACTCGGAAACTATAATTTAATTAAACTATTGTCTAATTTAAACACGATACTTTACCGAGTAAATAATTATATTCACGCGCATCAAGTATCAAGATGTTTTGAATATTGATATTTTATGGTTTAAATAAAACATTTCAATATCCATATATTACTTGAAATCTATAAATATACGATATTTCTGTTAATAATTCTTTATAGCCAATTTTAAACTTTTATTTTTTCAATCTTTATTTATTAATGAATGCTGAAAACCAGATGTGACCCTAAATTTCGATTGAATTAATTTACCGATATTAATATCAAATAAATAACATAAAATTTGGCCACAATTCACTCTTTTGAGGTAGCGCATTTTATTATAAAACATAAAATGAAATTTACAAACTTAGAATACTATAAATGAAATTCAGAAAATTTAATTTTCTGTTTGTTTCATAACAAACTTGAATATGGTTTTTCATTTACGTTTTAAATAAATAAATTATGTGCCTATGGAATCTTATTTTCTATGTTAAAATGACATACTGGCAATGACGAAAAATGTCCGCAGGTTACGCGCAACACATTGATCCACTCCCAAATAAAATTTTACACATAATGTATATTACAAATTAAAAAATCACGAAATATTGTATTAAACGAGTTTAAAAAATCATAAAATTTATGGTTAATAAAACACCGTAAATCTGTTTTTCGACCGCAACTTGCAAATATCTTTACTCGCCACATGAGATGCACTTCACACTAAATTATAATATAAACAAATTAAAACCATAAGCACTCGTAGATAATATTATATCGCTATCCATACATTTTGACAGTTTAAGACGATATTATCCAGCACGCTATACTCTGAATACTCTTTATAAATAAAGTTTTATCACAATTTCAATGGCTCAAAAACTTTTGCAGGGTCGGTCCATTCCTCCCCAGGGGATCTTTAGGGAACATTATCATATCGTCCACCCAAGTGAAAGGCAACAGTCTATTTTCTATAACAAATCGCCATTTTGAATTTTCGTCTGCCAAGTCTCTGTAGTTGTCTCCGGTTACTATAACACCGTCAAACTCGGCTGCACATTGAATTATGTATCTGAAAATTATAAGCATAATATTATAAGTTTGATATTTATTTCATAAAAGAAATTATGTTAAATAATTAATAGGATAAAAGTGAGTCCTATTTTGTCATCTAAACCAAATATGCTCAATTTTGTTAATAATGACTGGACAGTGGAAAAATTAGAACTATATATATAGATATAGGTAGGCAACGGCTTGCTGTGCCTCTGACATTGCAAAGTCCATGGGACCGCTTGCTGGTGTGCCTATTAAGGCAAAACAAAAAAAAAGCATCATGCTTATTTCACAGGTGTTATCACATCCACATTTCGCCAGCTATATTATAAAAATATGTACTGTTATTTACCAATTATAACAATACAAATTAATTAATTAAATACATGTATGCACACACACACACCAATAAACAAGTGAACTAACCTGTCATCGTAAGGCGTGATAGTTTTCCCCTTTATTTCCCTGGAGGGGGTGTACACGACCATCCCCTGCCTCTCGAGGTGGTCCAGGAGTCTCGGGTCCGTACTCTTACCGTACTTACACCTGTAAAGGGGTTCAAACAGTAGAGGTCTATAGCCTCTCTAATTGCGATAGTGCCATTGCTTAGCAGAATAATTGGCAGTTTAGCTATTGAGTTTGATGTGACTAGTTAGACTTAAAAAAAGGAATCGACTGTTTTAACTTTAATACAATCAATGTTATTTACTCTCCCAGCCTCCATTTTCTTACAGGTCTGCAAAATTCTAAGTTATCTTTGCAATTTAGATGTTCATGGGTGACCATAACATATTTGTAGCGGCGTAAAAGTAGTCACCACTCTAAGGAACACATGGTTGAGTTTCTCTACGGTAGGGAAGATCTCCCGATGATGGCAGATGTTGCGCTTGACCGGCTACGGCCGCTCTGATGTTTCTTATTCGTGGTATATATACTGTGTACCGCGCGCAAATTCTTTACCGCAACTTAGAATTGACTATCGCCATCTAGCGTGATTGCTGTGCATTATCACTACAATTATGTCAATACCACATCGATCCTCTCTAGTTCCAGTGATGTTGACGAGATGGCGTTGTATATTACCCTATATTAAATAAACTCTCTTTGCTTAGTTTTTTTTGGAACCGCTGCAGAATCACCGAGGGCTCCTGTTAATGGGATACTGGCACCCCAGGCTTATCATCTACAGCGGCCCGGAAGGGGAAATTGAGGAGAAGAGGGGAAAGGAAAAGGGTTCTTAGGATGGGAGGGTCAATCAATGTCCGCTAGCTATTGAGGCGCAATGTACAGATTACCACTACATTGTGTTCCTCGGCTTGCGACAATGTCTCCAAGCGCTAGGCGTGCATTTGGTATGGAGACCATTTGCACGGTATCGCCTTAGTAGTGACATTGTTTGGTTTAATGTTATAATTTTACTTGTGAGTCCGTCATGAGACTTTCTCTTTATTAACTGTTGCTACATATTCTTTCGGGGACAGCCTATGGCGTCTTAAGCCGTTAGAGATGCCCAGATAAGCGATACATTACATACACCTCTTTGAGCTACTCTATAATCAGCAACCAGTCTGAAAGAAATCGCCGATAGCGATAAGACCGCCATTTGTATTTCCCGTTGGATCCTAATGTCTAATATATACTTTACTAATGTCTAATATTTACTTTTCTCTATGACTTGATCTACAATAAAGACTTTAAATAAATAAACCTGCTTGTTTTATATAACCCAACAAACCTGCTAAAACAGACTGCTCGGTTCACTTTTATTTACAAATGTGTACTGAATCTTGATATTTACCTACAGATTTCTAACTACTTTGCGGGTAGATCTACCTAATATAAGAAACCATACCTGAATCTGGGCACAAACGCCTTAACTCTATGTCCACGCTTTAAAAAATAATCTATACATATCTTCAAGCCAGCTACAGAAAACACTTTTCCTTTCCCGTGCCTGTAATTACAAATAGAGATCAAGATTATTACATATGGCAACGGCGGCCAATCTCAACGGAGATCAACTAGGTATGCAGGGATATTATAATACACAAGTGTCTCATATTTTGGTGAGACGGCAATCCAACATGACCGGAGAGAGATCAGGCGCAGGACCGGCGGCATTAGCTTTCCGAGGCACAGGAGTATCACACCGCTAACTTCCTGACTCCTGAACCCACGATTGAGTTATTTTTAAGATGGATAAATCCAGTCACAATTATATTTGGTCCTACCATAGATTCGAGCCTAGGATTTCAGCAGGGTAGTCGTACTCCTGGCAGTCACATATAGTAGTATACTAGGTAATAGGTATAGCTCGCGATTTCATCCCCTTGAAGGAACGATACAGGAACAAAAGCCCCACAGTTTCATTTACCTTTCGTGATAAAAAGATGCCTATATCTTTGTACAATGTCCATTTTGTGTGTGCCAAATTTTCTCCATAATCGTTCAGGTGTTTTAGTTTACTTCTAAAATACATGCAAACATCTTTACAAAATTTTCTTTATTACAAAGAACAATAACTCTGGCAAGTAACTTGATTGCTCAATGAGTTGGTTAAGAGACATCATGAATTCGCAGTACATGCACTAACTACTCAAAGTTTAAATCTAAAGCATTAACTTACTCCATAGCCACATTGCTACCATCTATGACAATCATTCGCAGCCCAGACTTATTATTATTGCCTCTGTCGGGATGGTATATGTTACTTCCCACACTATTTCTTGATGGTGACTGACCCAACAAAATTTTCTTTATCCGATCATTTTCATCACTGTTTGTAGTGATTGAGTCCTGTAATTTATATTCAAAGTTATATTAAGGTTTTGGTAGCCTTTTTTTAATATTATTTATTATTAGCTTTTTCATGGGCCTTGCATGAAAATATTTTAAGTTACACATCTAATAATGTATTGGTGAAAACTTCATTCAACTCCATACAGTCGTTTTTAGTATGATGCGTGTACAAACATACAGATAGACAAAATTCTAAACTGTTTTTTAGCTTTTGTTGCTCATATAATTTAAGGCCGCTTATATTAGTTATTCTTCAATATCTATAATGTACAGACACACACCTGTTACAATTTTATTATATGTAAAGATTTATTATGAAAAATCTTTCCAAAAAGAAAAGGCCCACTGAGTATTCTTTTTGAGTAAACTTTATGAAAATTCATGTTTAAATGCAATGCATGGAATCAATAACTCTTACTTTCACTACAAATGTACTTTTCGCATTGTTATTTTAACATGTTATTTATTCCATCCAGTTGCATTTAACAACGAATTTTCATTACAAATCATTACAAATATAATAAGAAAAAAAATATACAAACCTTTATACTTGTTAAACTTTTTTTCACATGTTTTGGCATGTTGCAACCATTAAATATTTTCTCCGTAATAAACTCTAGCAGCTTGCCTTTCTCCATTGAGTCTAACTGAGCGATACCATTCGCGATTTTACGCATTTGCTTTGTGCTTGATTGCTGCGGTTTTCTTAAGACTGTAACATCTGATTCTCCGCTCAAACTATGTTCTGACACATCTGGTTTAGTCACAGATATAATAGAACAATCCGGTAAATCTGTTGTGTTAACTAAATCAATAACAGTATTCTCAGATTCTTTGGTGTCATTAGTGGATGCTGTTTTATTTACACTTCCAGATGCTTCATTACCATCAGTTAAATCTATTGTTAAATATGAATCCCTGTTAATCTGTTTGGTTAAATTAATGTCTTTGTTTAAATTTATTATTGTGGAAGAATTGTTTTTAGGAAATGTGTTCACTATGAGTTCGGATAAGGTTTTACTGTCTTTGTTTATTATAGGTGTGGAGCATTGGATGGTTGATGGTTTTTTAGGTGTCTGTGGACATAGACCTTCATTGATTATTAGGTCTTCATCATTTAATATTATAACACTGTCGGATTTCTGTCTCTTTCTCCTGTTGCCTGGTGATGGACTCAGGGTTCTTTTAGATGGCCTATCATTTAAAGTCTCTGTACTATTATGCAATGAGTTATCAAGGGAGATAATCGAGATATTTTGTGAAATATTCTCTGAGGCATCACTCTCGCTTCTTAATTGCATAAATATATTCTTTATGGTTTTATTTCTTCTTCGCTTGATTTTTCTGTTTGAAGCTTTCATTTTTGGTAACATTATATTCATTTTGGATTTACTTTTGGATACAGATTTTCTCTAAAAAAAATGTTATTGATTGTTAAATTAGATTGAATCTAGCCTACAATTTACTGAATTGATTGAATTACATAGACATATCAATATATATTATGAATAATACTACAACTTGAACAAGACAACTTATGTAGAAAATATTTTCAACAAATTTACTGTAATAATGTGAGATTTGAAAGCAGTTAGTTGACTAATCTTATAAATATTAAAAATGAAAAACCATGTATAATTTTTTTTATAGGTACAATTAGTGTAATTTTCAAAAAATCATAATATTCAATTACTAACATGTAAATAGTTTCTTACTTAAAAAAGTACATACAGCCTAATCTACAAAGCAAAATCATATAGCAGGCATACAACGCCATATAATTAGAAACTTATTCTTACATAATGTAAATGTTACATGTATTGTTCATGCTTTCAGTAAAATATGACATGCAAATGATTAAGGTTATAAAAAATGTACATTAAAAGACATTATAAACTGTCACCTAATATTAAGATAACATGGTGGCTAGCGCTGGGCAGCGGGTTAATTTCATTTCTTGCAAGATATCAAAGTTTTTACAAATGAACAAACGATAATTCTAACATAATTGCTTTTAAGGTTGAAAAATAATCAACTTACAAGCAACTCTATATCATCTTTACAGATGTATTTACGAAAAATAGATGAGACTCATACCACAGTGCTTTAGAATGGTAATCAACAACTAAGTCAATGAAGAAAGAATTAAAATATATGAAGCGTGAAAAAATTTGGAAAAATTATATTAAGTTTTTTATACGTTTTCGTGGGTATTATAGATATCAGATTTCCAACCCTTAGGGCCTAATCCTAATATTTTAAAAAATATAACCTACAATTTTGTTTTCATAACATTGCACAACAACAAAATAAACATAAAAATTGGAATGTTAAATAGTGTTTGGTCGTGACTGGAGCTGATGTAAAGGAATCAACATATTTTTTACGAAACATGTACCTACCATAGAACAAAAAAGATGTTAAAATTATAAGTAGTGAGAAAGCACTTTTACAACAGGCAATAAGATTGTAAAGCAGAGAGATAAGCACCATTTTTGTCCCAAGAATTCACTCGCCGTAAAATATACATATTTTTTACCTTAATTTTGTAAATAAACAAACTACGCATGTGTAGTAAGAAAGTTGTTAACTAACTGCTAGTGATGACGACGACGGTTTGCCCATTTCGTAATAAGAATTTTGTATTAGCACTGAAATATAAAGAACTTTTACTAAACTATTGATACAAACTAAGAAATTCTAACAATTTATCCAAATAGCAAAAAAATGAATTCAACAATGGAATAACTGTCTTAAAAACGGCAGCAGTGTTACCACATAATTTTCTTTGGTTACCACTTGCTAGATCTGTGTTCGCTAGTAAAGGTGATCGTTCAGAAACTCCCAAGATTTTTTTATTATATTGATAATATCCATTTGCTTTTCAAACTCGACATTGGTAGAATTGTCGTAAAACGATACAGTCAATAGCAGCAAATTATATTGCGTTACGTTATTATTGTCATAAAATACCTCAAAAACATTAATTAATATCTAGATGCAAAATAGCTTTCTGTTTTTTTATTCTTGCGGGTACAAGTAAATCACTTCTTTAGACAGAAAGGTGTGTTATCTACATGCATTTCTTAACCCTAAAACTCCTGCCAATATTGTATCAAGATATTTAGTCCTTAATTAAACTTGCAATTAAAAGCCTCCTAATTTAGGGGGAATCCCGGAATTTCCCGAAATTTGGCAGGGATGGGACTGAGGATGGGTTAGGGTTTGCCAGTGTTGCCCGTTTAGAAATTTCATTTGTACATTTTACCCGAATATTAGTATAGCCTCTGATCCGCCCTGTGGACTGGGGGCGTTTGGAGAATTCCACCACGGTATCCCCTGCCTGTCGTAAAAGGCGACTAATAGAGGCCATCGGGGGGTCGCCGGCGGGCAGCAGGGGGCTGTCGGCCGCTGGTGTAGGTTGTGCATGCTTAGCACATTGTGGTGACCCCCGGGATGGACGGCAGTGTGTAGTTGGCCTCATGCTGCCGTAGACGCCGAGGGCGTCCTTCGGTGCGCGGGGGCTTCTGAGCCCCCCACCCATAGGAGACGGGCCGCAAGGCGGCACCGCGCAGGGGCGGCTGCGGTCGCAGACTAGACACTTCAACGTCAGAGGAAGCCCGCAGCCGTCCCTAATGCGCCGAAGAGGGCCACCGCGGAGTTTTAGCTGGTAGGCCGTGCATAGGTTAAGTTGTATATAGGGTTAGGGACTCCGGCCCGGCGGTCGCCCGAAGGTCGTCATCAAATCCGGGCGGCTCAACGCCGGGCCGTAAGGCACGGTTACCCCAGCATAACCGCTCAGTCACCCCCCACGAAGGCTGGGCGGTAGTAATAAGGGACTTTCTCCGCGAAACCAAAAAAAAAAAAAAAAAATAGCCTCTGATGTGTATGTGTGTATGTAACTTTTGTGTCGCCATTCCCTCGCGTAGATTGATAGAAGCAGGGCTACCAGGTATACAGGCTTACATTAATTTATTTCTCTTTAAAAGTCTGCCCTGTGGTAGTTAAACAAATTTGATAATATGGATTTGTAATAGATACTTACTTACACATATTTATACAGACTTTTCCAATTCATATTTTTAGGTTTTGCACTAGAAGATATACTTAAGCAAACGAAAAGGTTTTTAGTTGCTGGAAAAATTGGATAAGTACAGATTGTTCATGTTACAAATATAATTAATCCGCCACGGCAACCTGGCATCGCTGTGTAACGACTTCTACCAAGGTCAGATCCGCGATGGGGAAAGGAGAGAGTGTGAAAATATATATTTTTTTACAATAGAGGGTTGTTAGTTTAAAATGTGTAAACAGAGGTTTACAATATTAATATGTTTAACAGATTTTTAATGATTACAATTTAAATGTACCTATAATTTTTGGGATGCATTCGTGCATATTGCACGTGCATATTTGTACTGTTAGAAATACATTATGCGGTTACTTTGTAGTAGATAAAGACATGTGTTTTTTGAAATATGATGTTTAATTAGATCAAAAAGAAAGGGACAAAGAGTGAAAATAAATGTAGTGATGATGTTCCGCGGTCGGGATATAAAGTCACATCGTGGGACGATCACACATTTTATTTTTCCGGGATAAAAGTATGTAGGTTAAGGGCAGCTAATAACCCCGTACACATTAGCCATACGAAGAGGACAGGTAGTAAAACATATTACCCATCTGTAGAATGTTTGCCCAGTCTGGGACAAAGAGCACCTCTCTGGGATTCAAGGGGAGCGCCAGGTCCCGGGGCGTCATGGGTCCTAGGATGATAAAGCTCGGTGCAAGTGTAGTAAAAAAAAGGAAACACGAACGTACCAATCCCTTCCACCGCTTGAAAAGGCGAAGGAGGTGCTGCGTTGGTGGATAACTAACCGTTGATCAATACACTAAGGGTTGAGTACATGTTTCGGGCGGTTCGTACTTTTCAATTCACCGTAGTCAATGTATGCTCTATAAAAGCAGAGTCTAAAATCGTATGACGCTTATGTCAATAACGTCGAGTTTTGCGTGAAATTACTGCGTGAAGTTATGCATCGAATTTTGTAAGTACTTATATAGGATCAAATTTTTTAACATAGCGAAACAAGTTAGCGGCTTTGTTGTTGGCGGCTTCGTTTAGGCGGTGAAAAATTTATACTTTTGTTAAGGTCACTCAATGTGTGGCTTCCCACATATATTGCCTGTGGGTGCGTATTTTGCGGAATCAAGAAACAAGGCCCCCATAGAAACTATACTACCTCCTAGGCCGCGGTCTATACGGCCTATTGACAAATACGGTACTGAGTCGAGGAACGCGTGGGAGGTCCGAAATGATCAACGGTGCTTTAGCAGTTTTTAATGAAATAGCAAGGCTGCACAGAAAGCAATCGCCGCCAACACTAAGTCGCCGAGCTGTGTCGGCGTGCCAGCGGGTATGCTGTGTAGATCATTTAAAGTTGTACACGAGTATGACGCCTAGAATTCTCGCCTGAGTCATAGGTTTACAATAATTATTTGTAACAAGTATTGGCAAGTAAAGAATTTAAATTCACGTCTAGTTAGTGATTAGTTCTCGCAGTTGAAAGAAAAACGTAAAAATAATTAATAATCATGGATATTTCTGCCTTTAAAATTTCGTCATATTAAATTTTCTTTACTTGCCAATACTTGTTTAGTTACCCAGATTAAAGGTGAAACAAAATGTATGAAAATGGACCTTGAGGTATCGCCTTAAAGTAAAACAAAAGAAATAATATCGTGAAGCCAACCAAATAACTAATGATATATTAAATTTTGTGACTGTTCAATTTAGTCGGGTCCGCGATATCACTTTTGTTGAGTTTCAGAACGCGACATTACATTATTATATTCTGTGCTCCAACGCACACTGCTTTGATGTTAGGAACACACCTACATTGCTTAGGCAACAGTGAACTTTATACAATAGCAATAAAGCTCAAATTGACTCTACGTATTAGTTAGAAAACGTTTGTATGGGAAATAGAAAAATGCTGTTTTGAGGATTTTCCCGGCAATTATTCGAATTTTTCTCACCTTTTAAACCTTCCCTAGACCTCCACGAATAATTCAAGACCAAGATAAGATAAATCCGTTCAGCCGTTCTCGAGTTTTAGCGAGACTAACGAACAGCAATTCATTTTTATATATATAGATTAATTATTGCTTTCGGCTTTGACTGCGTAAAAAATTCATGATAAAAGTTAGTTATTTTTCCCGGGATAAAATTAAGTCCATATTTTGAGCTAGAGACCTCTAACAATAAATCGCTTAAAAGTGCATTCAATTCCATGCGTTTAGAAACATACACCAAGACACAAATTCTAAAAACTGTTACTTTGTATTTTGTTGTTCTAATAAATCCCCCATGTTCGGTTTTCTTTTATATCTATAATGTACAGATATCGGCTTGTAAGATTTTATATGTATAGATTGTCTAGAACTAGTGTTAGTCTAGCACATAAACTGATATTACCAACACGTGTTACTAGACCTACAAGAAAATGATAACCTCCAGTGTAGTAAAATATTGATACATAATTTTCGTCATATTGAATCCTTGACCGGGTCTACGCACATTTTGATAATAAGTTTATCGTTCGCATTAACCTTTCTAAATTGTTTTATTTAATTCAATTGGCGTAGTGACGTGCTTGGGTAACTAGTTTTAAGGAAGCGAAAGGCTTTAACGTACCTATTTATCCATTATTTTGATGTGTAAAATGTGATATAGTGCCGTGAAATAGTTTACCGGTATACGGGTTCTGTCAGACCTTAAAAAAGAGCGTCAAAAAGCAATAGGCCGACATAATTGTGTTGACCGTCAAGCGATACTTTCATTTCTTGCCGGTCGACGTTTTTTTTTTGTTCAGTTCACGTAACTCCAGGTGTAAGTAAAGTTATGTCGTTGTGCTAATTTAAAAAAAAACAAGAAAAAAACGTGTGTGTGTCACATGTATGCACGTAAGAGGTATACTTCTCCGGCGTAACAAGATAAAAATCTTTCTAAAAATTTTGTCCTTCGCCTATTGTCCTATGTTTGTAGAGAAAATAACATTAATAATAAAAAATGTTATTTAATATATTGAAAGAAAGTTTTATTATAACGCATTATCTAGTTAAATAAATTATATTAAAATAGGTATAAAATAATAAAAAAAATCCGGAATTATTTTTTTTGTATGTATTATTAATGTATTATTTTTTTTACACTTATTACATATTAAATAAATAAGAATGTAATAATTTAATTAATGACTAGCTAATTTCATGGTATCGGTTTTTCGCGGCGCGACGGTGTGCGCGCGCATCGTAAAAATTTACTCTCATAATTTTTGCCTAAGGCGCCAAAAGAAGTATAACTTCAAAAAACATGCATTGTTTAGATCTTCAATTAAAGTTATATGACTATTAAAAGGTTCTAATATAATTGAACCGCATTTGAATACTTTTTTTGTTATAATTTGCACGAACGTAACAGCGGGAGCATTCTCTACCAGTCAGCTACACGAGTTGCAGATATAGAAATGTTTTTGGTGTTGGATATTGAGGAAAACATTCTAAAACAAAATATTGTTAATTTTAGAATCCTTAAAATTGTATGTGTATTGAAATAGCAGTTAGGTACTTTATAATTCTGATTAAATATCCGTATTAACTGCTAATTATTTTCCGCATTTTGTGTATTTATACGACTTAATAAACCAATTAATATAATATATCGCATAACTCATATCCTTATCAAACGATGAATCATGCAGCAAAATGCATTTATTTATTTGAAACTCCATTCCGATCTTATTTGCACGCCTCTAGCATATTAGGCGGTAGAGGACGTGAATAATTTTATTAATTAACTGATCATCGTCCTGTTTGTTCGTTTAGCAGTTTTGCAAGACAAGGTAAGTGTTAAATATAAATGTTATTATTGTTAAGTAGTTGTGGTCTAGAATTTAAAAGCCGCCATCTCTCCCTTTGACTCCTTACATTAAAATAATTATAAGTAATTCTGAATCAATGTTGGAATGCAATATTATTCCTTTAATTTAAATACATGAAATAATAATATATTTGTTACACTATTTCCTTACTATATAACATTGTTTTTTTTATTATTTTTTAGATTAGTAGTTTAAAAATAAACAAATTAATAACTTCTTTGAATATTTTTTATTGAAGGAAAAGTTTCTCCCTCTTTTCTATGTTTCCGTGCCCTACAAGGTCCATGATTATGTACCTACTTTCCTTAATTTGTAAAACCTATATTTTAACAATTGTGGAGTGCAATAAATATTGGGCCTATGTTTTTTCAAATTGTAAAAAAAAATAGATCAACTTCGATATTGTACTTATAAAGATTTTATTAGTTAATAGGTTCATTAATAATGACATGATTTGACTGTGTGTTTAAAAAGGTAAAATAATCTAGAGTGTTTTCTACGTTAGATACCTCTGGAAGTATTGGAGGATTCTCAAGTTAGATTTTTTTAGTGTTTAGTTTTTGTAATGAGCATGGCAAAGTGACTGCTGCACCTGATGGTAAGTGGAGTGGGGTCCAATGGAATGTCGATTGACGAGAGATGATTACCCCTCAACAGTCGACACAATTATGCCGGCCTATTGCAACCTGATATACACAGGCTGCCCCCAAAACGCGACACACTTACGTGGGCCACTATGGAGGGTTTCAGCACCTTGTTTACGGTGGTCGCTATCCGGCGGACATAACATATCCTATAACCATCAATATTAAATCAGTATAGCGTTTAAAAGGTCTGACGTCACAGTAATGTTAGTTATAAGATAGCACCGACATTATTTACGATGTTGATATCTATGTTTTTAATTTATTCAAATTATGTCACCGCGAGCCTTCGATATATATGTACTACGTACTAGATTTGGCGTTCCGAACATTCACTGTGTTCAACTGAATTGAACTGTAATCCATTCTAACTGACTAGTATGGTCAATATTGACAGGTTGTGGATGTGGACGGAGACGCTCATTATATAAGAACTCGAGTCTAAGTGTAAACCTGGATTTGAATAAAAAATATTAGTCAAATAAGTAAAATTATTTGTTCTTCAAGTGAATATATAATTTATAACAGTGACGTCTTGATCGGCATTTAGTTAAGATTTTGAACAAATATAATAATACTAGCTTTTGCTCGCGGCTCCGCCCGCGTTATAAAGTTTTCCGTTATAAAAGTCTTGCTATATATTTTCCCAGGAGCCTATGTTCTTCCCAGGGTCTCAAACTGTCTCCATACCAAATTTCATCTTAATACGTTGGGTAGTTTTTGAGTTTAACACGTTCAGGTAGACAGATGCAGCGGGGGACTTTGTTTAATAATATATTTTTGTAGAACTTTTTAAGAGGAACAATCCCGTCATACATAATTGTTAACTTTAACCGTTTACGCAGCGCACGCACGGAAGCTCTGAAAACGACTAAATTTTCCCCGTTTTTGCAACATCTTTCATTACTGCTCCGGTTCTATTGGTCATAGCGTGATGATATATAGCTTATAGCACTCCACGAACAAAGGGCTATCCAACACAAAAAGAATTTTTCAGTTCGAACCGATAGTTCCTGAGATTAGCCATTACTGCTCCGCTCCTATTGATAATAGCGTGATGATATATAGCCTATAGCACTCCAGAAACAAAGGGCTATCCAACACAAAAAGAATTTTTCAATTCAAACCGGTAGTTCCTGAGATTTACCATTACTGCTCCGCTCCTATTGGTCATAGCGTGATGATATATAGCCTATAGCACTCCAGGAACAAAAGGCTATTCAACACAAAAAGATTTTTCCAATTCGAACCGGTAGTTCCTGAGATTAGCCATTACTGCTCCGCTCCTTTTGGGTATAGCGTAATGATATATAGCCTATAGCACTCCACGAACAAAGGCCTATCCAATACAAAAAGATTTTTTCAGTTTGATCCAGTAGTTCCTGAGATTAGCGCGTTCAAACAAACAAACAAACAAACTCTTCAGCTTTATATAATAGTATAGATATAGACTAGCTGACCCGACAGACGTTGTCCCGTTTTAACCATGAATTTGCAACGCGCATTCTGTCAATCGCTTACAGTTATTTCAAACAATTGACAGTCATATAAAATTTATATTTTCGTTACGTTTTCTAATTTTCCGCGCATTTTTTGAATATTTTCTTTTATAAGAACCTTCTCCTGACAATAACAAACACAACAAAAAAAAATAGTGAAATCGGTCCAGCCGTTCACGCGTGATGGCGTGGCCAAGGGAAATAGAGATTAATTTTTATATATATAGATGAATCTTCGTGTCTAAATGCCGGGAACATCATCTCGGAGATATTGCCACGCGCAATGAATAATCTGGCCATTGAAAATTTCTAATCTGGGTAATCTGGAAATCTTTGGGGGAGACCCATGTTCAGCAGTGGAAATCCTGCAACTGATGTATTTTTTTCGGAATTTCTCAGGTATGCAGGTTTCTTCACAATGTTAAATAAAAGGCAGGGGAGGCAGGTGAACTCTCCCGTATTTTATATGCCTACGCACTGTTGTATATAGATACTTGTAGGTATCTAAATTTAAATGAGGCGTCCCCCTGGACCAAAAGTTAATGCCTGCTTCTCTATGAGTTAAAAGCTGGGTACACCGAAGATTAACGTATTTAAATAACAAGAAGCAGTGTATTAAAACAGCCACAAACAAGGAAAATATACGAAATGAACCAACAATTAATAACGTATTGATTTTCGAATGCTTATTTTTAGAATTGTTTAACCAATAACAAAACTTTATAATATAAGGAAATATAATAACTATATTTTACCCGGAATCATTATAATCATATAAAGTTTTGTTATTGGTTAAGGCGATACCTCAAGGTCCATTTTCATACATTTTGTTTCGGCTTTAATCTGGGTAACTAAACAAGTATTGGCAAGTAAAGAATTTAAATTCACGTCTAGTTAGTGATTAGTTCTCGCAGTTGAAGAAAAACGTAAAAATAATTAATAATCATGGATATTTCGGCCTTTAAAATTTCGTCATATTAAATTTTAAAGGCCGTTATATTTCTGCGCTACTCTGTACCCCTTAATAAAACATATGATTATAATGATTAACTTTTGGTCCAGGGGGACGCCTCATTTAAATTTAGATACCTACAAGTATCTATATACAACAGTGCGTAGGCATATAAAATACGGGAGAGTTCACCTGCCTCCCCTGCCTTTTATTTAACATCGTGTAGAAACCTGCATACCTGAGAAATTCTCTATACAAATTTTCGAGGGTGTGTGAAGTCTACCAATCCACACTAGGCCAGCGTGGTGGACTAAGGCCTAATTCCTCTCAGTAGTACAGAAGGCCCGTGCCCAACAGTGGGACGTTATATAATACAGGGCTGACATTATTATTTAGATGTAGCTATGGTGTTAATCGACCCTGGTGACTGGATTTGTTTGGCGTGTGAATTAAAAAAAAATATTATCATCACATACCAATGGCGAAAAGTGAAATTTCCTGAAAGGGCGCCCAACATAATAGGTACTAATATGTATAAATGCGGTATGCAAATCGTTCTAATGATAATTATTGTAGCGACAGCGTCGCACATAGTATCACCACATTACCACATTAGTATATAAACACCATATGTACATAGAATAAATCAGACCAAATACCACCTCGTGTCTCATTACATCTTGCCGTAAATTAATGGCAAAATTGTCATCAATTCTACATAAAGGGACGCTGTGAGGAATCGGATTATATGGACTCTTCATCACTCCAACAGACTTTTCTTCATAATTTTGTATTCTGATAAAGCCTGAACGTTTGTTTTTTAGGAAGAATGAGTTGTGACTGCGACTACGTTTTGCCCAGCAGAAAAGGTTTCATGCCACACTATGATAACTGCAAGACCGTGTGGCAAGCAAAGCATCCTGGAAAAAAATATCCCAAGTAAGTTTTGTTTTGTTTTCTGCAAAGATAGAATAGTTTACAAGACTCAAGGAATATTGCGTCCGTGTCCGTCTCACGTACCAAGATTTCCGTTTGGTACACGAAGTATTATTATTTGTTTTCAGAAATGACGACGGAACAATAGCCCTGCCGAATGAACACCTTCTGAGCTTGGATGTGGACATATTGTACCATTTGGGTTTGGACAATAAGAACTGTGATTTAAAAGCAATGTTTCACGACGCTAAGGTACTTATGGGCAATTTTACAGAAATATATTTGACAAATAGATATATAATTTTTATTCGAGGACGAAATACAGCTGGTGAAATAATGATGAGATTAGATCTCTGTCTACCCCCGAAAAGGAGTGCATATATCTTATAATATAGTAAAGTATTGTAAGGACATATTTCGATCAAGTTAAATTACTAAGAGTTGATTTCATAAACAGCGGGATAAGCTAAATAGCTTAATATTTGAAACATAAATCATAATAGTAATAGCTAAAGTAAAAAGCAGTATAGTTGCCAAAACACAAACGTTTAAATGTAGGCAAAAGTAACAGTATCTTTGGTTGTTAGTGTTAATGACGAACTGACTGTTAATGAACTGTTATTACTGTAAATGGTAAGGCATACTTAGATATCGCGAGGAAAGACTGATTATATCACTTATATGACTGATAATATTTCATATTCCGTAAATATATAGATGATTACAAACTGCATCAAACGAAACTGCATATCAAGACAGCAACAGTCATAGCAACATCGATAGCAACTTGAAGCTATCATAATTTGTATTATCGTTGCTTTTGTGAAATATCTAAGTTGATAAGCAGACTGTTGCATTGTGTAAATATTTCACTCATTACACTATGTGGTAGATTTATTTAGGCAAGAGTATGTCTAATAATTCTCTCTGTAGTCCTTCATGACTGAGGATCGTGGTCATCATTGGATGTATGATTTAGAGCGGATTATTTATCTCCATCGGTTTCTCTTCATTGCATCTTCAAATAATTTATGGAACTTGGTGGCAGACGAGTCTTCAATCTTATCGGTCTATCGGGTTGGTGCTCAGCCTCGAGAACGTTTGCCTTCGGTGTTGCCAATGATCACAAGTCTTTCCAGATTTTCGTCACCTTTTCGTATAACATGTCCGAAGTATGCAAGGATGCGTTGGCGACGTATGTTGGCTAAACGTGTCTTCACTTTAAGCGTGAGAAGATCGATTCCTTTGTGCGTTTCGTGGTCCATGCTATTCTCAGCATTCGCCTGCAGCACTAGATTTCAACTGCATCGAACCTCTCTCTTTCACTAGAATTGTCCACGATTCGACTCCGATAAAGGAAGATAGGGATAATAATTTCCCTATTCATCCATATGCTGTTAGGTGGAGCTGTAGCGTCTTTAGCCATGCCATTCTTTATGTCGATTTATGTCTAGTGACAGTACCGGAGCTATACATAAATTCAGTATAAGCCACGCCCGCGTCATTGACATTATTTATGCGTGACAAAAACAAAGTCCATAATTATAATAAGGTTTAGTCCACCATGCTGGTCTGGTACGGGTTGGTAGATTTCACAATTCACATAGCGTAGGTAGCAAAACTTTACTTAACTTTTTAATTCGGAAATAGTTGACCCAAATGACCTAATAGAAATCTACCTTCTGCTAGCGTAACTTACTTAATACTTGTATTTAGTTTTTTGTCGTTACTAATAATATCATTATATTTTCAATTTATTTGTTAATCTAAGTAACTTTTCCCGCCTTATTTTGTTTAATAATATTGTTACTTCTATCTTTTCTAATGCATATTGTAGCAACCTTCCAAAGTAGTCACTTAAACTTTTTGATTTTATATTGTGTATTAACCTTAATATAATAGTGTAATTCCTACTACTTGTTCATAAATAAATAAATACTATTGAAATTCTTGAGAAGTATTCTCATGTATGTAGGTCACGCAGTTCGTTCGGCAGCTATATTTGTGACTGACATGTAGATCGGATATTCTGTTAAATAGCTCATATATATAATCGGTTGGTAACATTGATAATAATGCAAATTGTGATTCAAATGAAATGCGTCCTTTAACTATTATCATGTAAGTCACCTTGGCAAAGGACGAACATGCCTTATCATAAATTATATTAATAGATTTTGTTCACACTTCCGTCCGCATGTAGAAGATTTGCAGCATAACATTCCTGTTTTATATTTTTCCGGGACAAAATGGAGCCTAGAATTTAAGTTAGCTTATTCCATGTAGTAATTTTTGCGGGACGCGTGTACGATCACACAAAAAGACATACAAAAAATCATTCATTCAGGTTTTTTTCCTTTACACGTGTAAAGGTAAAAAACTCGAAAAACGTAAATAATGTTCTTTAATAAAAAAGGGTATTTATCGTTACAAACTTATTATTTGCGGTTGGTGCGATAACCTTATCAAGGCATTAAACGGTAAAGTTAAGTTTGTCAAGTTTGAACTTACATAGTACGTACAAGTTTGTACGGAACCCTCGTGAGTCAAATTCTCACTTTTCCAGTATTTTTTTCTTTATGTACAGACCGTAAACTATATAAACAAAACTATACATATTTTTTAATTACTTTAATTTATTTGACAAAAAATTGGTATATTCACTTACAAATAACATTATGATAATTGAAACAATGCAATATAATAAACATTTATGAAATGTTTGTTCGAACGTTTGGGTTCACATTCATCAATACCTAAGTATATTCTATCGTGTAGTCTTCTCAGCAATGCGAGTTTAGCTTTTCTAAGCTTATCTTTGGTCTGCAAACAGCATGTAGCGACTACTTACTTCAAACTACTTTTTCTAACAATAATAAGTAGTAAGTTAATAACACTACCTTAATTTTTTTGTTTTAAAGTCGAAATTTCTTTATTCTATTTCAGTTTGTGTGTATGGGTGGAACTAAATATCGTATGCGAGAGTTCGCGCAATACATGGCTGGCGTATTGAACATACCGACCGATGGTGGTCTCAAGAACTTGACCAAACGCTCCCAAAGGTACGCCATGTACAAAGTTGGTCCAGTCCTTGCTGTTAGCGTAAGTATTTAATTTATTCTTTTAATATTCAAGTAATATTGATACTTGATTACTATAAATATAGAAACAAGGGATTACTATGATAAAGAGCTCTTCTGCTATCACATGTCATATTGTAGTTTATTACAATACTAGCTGACCCGACAGACGTTGTCCCGTCTTAACTATGAATCTGCAGTGCGCATTCTGTCAATCACTGACAGTTATTTCAAACAATTGACAGTTATATAAAATTTATGTTTTCCGCGCAATTTTGATTTTTTTCTTTCATAAGAACCTTCTGACAATAACGATCACAACAAAAAAAATAGTGAAATCGGTCCAGCAGTTCACGCGTGATGACGTGATCAAGGGAAATAGGGATTCATTTATATATATTTATATATAGATTGAGTTATACGTGTGTGTTGTTTTTGAAAGCCAAGAGCAGTGTAGATGCCATATCTATACATTTTTAGTATAATATCATTGCTTTTACAGCACGGAATTGGCATACCCTCAATGACGACGCTCCTCCAAGAGGTGATCAAGTTGCTGGCGTACGCAAAAGTGGCGAACCCCATCGTCTTCAGGCTGGGCACATCTGGTGGGCTGGGCATCCCCGCAGGATCAGTGGTGGTGTCATCCTGGGGGCTCAACGGGAACCTGGAGAAGACTCATAATATTGTAGGCACTCTTTTTAGTTATGTTAATGTTCGTCTAGATGGTGTTGCCACGTCTCAATGAAAATAGTTCATTAGTGTTCTTGATAGTTTTAATGTATTCCGCAAGATGTCGCTAATTCAAGTATAAATATTACTAGTCCTTATATTTTTTTTTGCAGCCAATTTTAGGTAAAACCCGAAAGTTTCCATCCATCTTGGATACACGGCTGAGTCAAGAGGTCCATTCTTTGGCGGATCCGTCTGATGAATTCCAAACTTTCTTAGGAGGGACTATGGGAGCTGATGATTTTTATAGAGGTATTAAAATCTTGAATCGGTAAATTCAGATTTCATTGGTGAACGGTCCGTATTTATAACATGATTTCTACAGGCGTATCTTTGTCATCTTATTAAATAATTGGTAATAGGCAATGAATTGGTATAGGTAGTACACATTTACAGTAGTAAAGCCGTAAAACATCATCTTCACTTTGAGCATTTGAATTTTTCGCCCTTAATGTTTAAAGTTTCTTGTTGGATGGATGGTTTTATGACTGCACTAGGTATTGTTCGCGGCTTCACACGCGTTATAAGCCTTTCGTACCACAAAAGTCTTTAATGCATTGTGTCGGTCTAAAGCTTTATCAGTACAACATTGCCATTCGTTTAAAGAATTTGTTTAAATAATCTCTTAATTTCCTATTGGAGCTAGTTACATGGTTATTAAGCCTATGTATTAATGCAAGACATGGTCTATTCGCGTGCCAATTTCATCTAAATTTGTTCAGTTGCTGCGTTTACTTCTAACAAACATCACAACATTTTCACAACCTTTTGTATTTATAATGTTAGTTAGATTAAATTATGGTGATATATGATTGGATCATTAAAAAGTATTGACGTTCAGAACGATAAAAAATCAGAGATAAGAGATAAAGTCTGAAGATATTATCAGCTATAAACTCACACTTATAACTTATTTATTACATTTACATACATCGTTGCTGATGTAAATGCAATATTGTATAACAGTGGTGCAGGGTAAAATTTTCTGAAAGGCATACACAACTTATAGGTATTAATAATATGCATAAATGCGATCCGGAAAACGTTATAATGATAATTAGATTTTACATAAATTATGGAAGGGAAGCCGGCAGGAATACGGTTATATGCACCCTCCATCACTGGTAGAGATAATTGAAATTAACCAAATATGTAACTGGCTCATTCCTATGTAAATTTTAACTTATGTTGCAAAGATGAAAAAACAAATTTTCGTGTTGGAAAAAATTAGAAAAAACAATAATCTATGGTTCCCTTTTTATTTATCTTTCGGGTTTATTAGAATTTTTAAATGCAAAAGACATAGAATCATGTGATATATATAAATCCAATTACATCATATATAATATGGAACCTCATAAAAGTGAGCCAGAGGTCTTTTGACTTTTAGTTTTTCCTTCATTTAATGTTGTTACGATAATTTTGATGAATGTTCCTTCATCGTTTTTAATGTTTAATGCAATAAATTGTAATCATGATTTTATTATAGGACAAGGTCGCCTGGATGGTCCTTTCTGTGATTATACAGAGCAGGACAAATTGGCTTATTTAACTAAGTTATCAGAGATGGGGGTAAGAAATATAGAGATGGAGGCGCCGGCCTTGGCAGCGATGCTCACGGAGGCTGGCGTGCGCGGCGGCGTAGTATGCGTCACATTCCTGGATAGGCTGCAGGGAGACCAGGTATGGCGACTTCGCTGTTACTAAAAGTAAAAGCATCAGTTAAAATGCTATATTGGTAAGTTTAAACTAGCAAGTTCTTGTAGTAATATATTGAGCTGGAACTTCTCCATGAGTGTACATTACCGACAATTTTTCAATAGTTCTATAGATATAAAACTTGCCCTGCTAACTAAAAAAATTGCAGAAATCGCCGATTTTTTACATGGTAAAATTGCGGAAGTTGACTTACGCAACTTTTCTTGCTAACCTAAACTTCGTTTAAGAGTTTCCGCGAATCAACGCCAAAGCTTAGGTAAAAGTAACTTGGACTGTAATTGTCGTTGTAACTGGTCGTTATACGACAAAGGCCTGTGTAGATAGCAGTGGAGAAGGATGAAATTTTCCTAAACGACACAACATATAGGTACTGAAAATATGTAGAAATGCGATTTGCAAATAGTTCAAAGATATTAGATTTTATATAAATTTCGAAAGGGAAGCCGGTAGGAATCGAGTTACATGAACCCTTGCCACTAGCAGATAGAGCAAGATTTTGTAACAAATCACAGCGGGTTGCCCCGAACATGTTATGGGTAAATAATTACTATGAAATTGGCTAAATTCAACGGGGAAATACATGAAATTTACCGAATTAAATGGGGTAGGAGAGGGGTTAGAGATACAGAGTTTTCTTGGCCTTCTTATGTTTACAATGCAGTTTTTTTTTAATTCGTATTGAATATGTTTAATTCATGATTACCGCCACTTAGGTCAAAGACCTATAATTATTTTTCAATCGCTTTTTATTGAACCAAAAGCTGGATATAGCTATCATTATTGTCAAAGTCGTAGCAACCGCAATCAAAAACTTTTGTAACTAAAATACTTCCATCCACATCAATGATTGTTTTACTGTGGCGAAGAATCCATATAATCTGATTCGTAACGGCTTCCCTTTTATAATATATATATAAGCAGACTATTAAAATAATTTTTATTTTTTATAATAAATAATTAATATTCATGGCATAGTGGGCTAAAATCTAATTATAATTAGTATTAGTACAAATATTTTGTGTCGGCTTCCCTTTCGGAAAATTCCACCGTTCACCATTGTTGTTTTGACTTACTTGTTTCCGAAATTTACAAAATCATAATTTTATAATACTAAAATATATTTTCAGGTAACTCCGAGCAAAGCTACTCTGACGGACTGGCAAAACCGGCCGATGATCCTTATCGGCAGATACATAGAGAAATATCTAAAGAAATAAACATATCAATAATTTTAATATAATATACAAAAATTTTGTTTTTGTAACTATTTCTTTATCACGAGACAACGTATCCATCAAAGTATATAAATTATTTCAAATTGTATTGAATATTACTTTTTATAAATAAAAATATTAGAATTCAAATCAACTTATTTTTTTTGTCATGAAACCTAAGGTCTCATTTCGCTAAATGCTGCTTAAGCGATGTTAACTCGTCAGTTCGATCTGTTCAGCTAATATAAACATGGCTCTAGTGCTACGAAGCCCGTAGCTCAAACGCAGCTACGGTGCTACGCGGTTCAAAAATATACGGGGTTTTAATGATCCATTTAGTAAACTTTGAAACGAAACCGTTTAACTAGACTTTATAAAACATAAAATAGTAATTATAGTTTATGAATTTATTTATAACTCCATGCTACCTACAAATTATTATCTTATACGCTATTATACTATAAGTATTTTATTTAGGCTTGTTCAGGAATATGAGGCATTTTCATACATTATTACAACTGAAAAAAATAGAATGAGATAAATACCGGCTTTGAAATTAATATTTGAAACGACATTATGGTATCGAACTACTATTAAATACCGTTTATTCTTTGATTTTTTTTTACAACAACTCTTTGGTATGATATGTTCATTTATTTACACACTTTTTATATATTCATATATAAAGGCGGATTTAACACCAGATGCGTTCTGTACCAGCCAACATTTGGGCGATGCAAAGATGAAACAAAAAAGATAGATGTGATAAATATTAATATGATAAAATATGGAAAGAAAAAAGTTAATATAATATTATAGCACAAATATAAAAGTATAACTACACATACTCAATAAATATAACTATATTTAATGTACATAACATAAACATACATAAATATGATTATATATTCAAATATTCCTCCACACATTCACGTACCGCGTAGCACACAGTGCGCAAAGCCCGTTTTTCCCTCCAAACATCGGCTACGTCAGTACGTAGCGGTCACTCGTAGCCGTCGGGTCTACGCCTTTTTCCGCTCTATCCTTTTGTTGTTAAAGCATTCTATTTCTTTATTAAACTCATGTTAATATAACACATATATCGCGTATTTTAACTGTTTTAGTGTTGAAATGTGTTAAATACATTGAATTGTTAAATTGTGTTTTGTGTAATACAGTGGTAGAGTTAATCATAGCGTGAGATTACGTTATTTTTTCGCCGACATCTGTGCTTTATGTTGTGTGAAATTTTAATTATGGTCAAATTAAATGAAGTGAGACGTGAGTATTGATCTTATTTATGTAAGAATAGAGTTCAAAATGTAACATGTAGGAGGGGAAAAAAATAATATCGTTACTGTCTTTGTTACATGCAAATTTCAGGTTGTTTTTTTTAAAAAAAAAAGACTTTTTTATTCATAAATGGAAATGTGACCCAACTGCACCTGATGGTAAGTGAAACGTAGTCTAATAGAATGTCGACTGACGAGGGATGATTTCCTCTCGGCAGTCGAGTCTATTACGCCGGCCTGTTGGAACCGGATACACAGGCTGATCTTGGAACGCGACGCACTCACGTGGGCCACTATGGCGGGTATTAACACCTTGTGTACGGTGGTCGCTATGCGGGAGGATATGAAATATATCCTACCACGAGCAATCCAATCCGCTCGCGTTCCGGGATCAGCCTCTGTATATTCAGTCCTAACAGGTCGGCATAATTGTGTCGATTATCGAGGGCTACCCATCTCTCGTCAGTCGACATTCTATTGGACGCTCTCCACATACCATCAGGTTCAGTGGGGTGGCATTGACGTGTCCATATAAAAAAAATGATAGACATACCTGAAATCTCAGAAAATATTTCAAAAATTACATCTCTGGGTGTTATAGGATTTTACCTCGGAAACAGATTTGTATGGGCGGTACCGCCAGCAAAAGCAAGTTAAAACCCTTCGAGTTGAATGAAATAGTTCATGCATATTCTAGGCGGTAGAATTAAAATGCGATGAACCTACCATATAGCGACAACATTTACGTTTTCATGAAATATTGACTAACATATAATCGAACCTAAGTTCTTACATTTAAAGTTTACAATTGGGTAAAGCGAATAGAACTTAAAGGGTAAAAATAATCTACACTACGATCGAGGTCACTTCACATTCGTACAACTCTATTATAACTCACGCAGATATAATTCGGCCCATTAAATAACATAGATAACTTACTTTAGTTGCTATTACAAAATGTTATTAGTCAATTCAATAAGAGAGCCATGCAGTAGACATTTTTATGTGCATACGCCGGCTTCACTGAGCACTGTTGTCGATACTATCACGCTCTGTCACTCGCCACTGCACTATTGGACCCCACTCCACTTACTATCAGGTACAGTGGGCTCATTTTTTCGTGTATGTATAAAAATACTCCATCTGAAAACAAGATAATGATACGCAGTGGCGAAGAATGAAGTTTTCCGAAATCTCACCCGACACAACATATAGGTACTAATAATATGCATAAATGTGGTTTGCAAATGTTTCTAATAAATATTAGATTTTACATAAGTTACGAAAGGGAAGTAGGAATCGGGTTATATGGACCCTTGGCCACTGAGTACGCATTTTACAACACCAACAAATAAAGATAGATGAGAACACTAATTTCGACGGTCCCTACGTAAAGTATCGAAACGTAGGGAATAAATTAAGGAATTAGATTTTTCAGATCACCACGGAACAATATTAAATATGAAGCTTCCCGATCAATCATCCCACACTACATGGTACACTAATAAAAGACTATACAATAATAAAAATGTACAACAATTTAAGTCTCAACTTCAGGCAATAAACTGGACAGAAATCATAAAACCAAATAAAAATATACATGAAAACTATAAAGCATTTAACACCACATTACTTACAATTTTAGATGAATGTATCCCAAAACGTAAAATAAAAGTAAGCTCTAATTTGAAAAAATATTGGTTAACTGTTGGTATTAAAATGTCGTGTAAAAACAATTTTGCAGATGCAATACTTTACGTAGGGACCGTCGAATATATATCGCTTGTTATTGTTATATTACTATGGCGATAAGAACTTCGACCCTTATTGTCTTAAATAAATGCAGTTCCTTTTAATAAGGACCGTTTAAATATCTTTAATATGTAAAGTATCGAATCTGCAAAATGCAATTTTGCAGATTCGATACTTTACGTAGGGACCGTCGATTTGTGTTCGGCACGACTGCAGTGCTGAAGTCTCGGGGTCGATCTCTGGGTCGGGTAAAGTGATATTGGATTTTAGTCAGTATCAGCCTGGAGACTGTAATTTGTGTTCAATTTGACGGGAGGCTTACCCCCTACAATATAATGGGATGGAATACTCACGGCAGAAAGTAAGATCAGTTGCGCCTCTGTCTACTGTTTCGGAGATAAAAGGCGTGTATGGGTAGGTTTGAGTTACGCTACCGTCTGAGAAGACACACTTGCTATGTCTATTTTACTACCAAGCAGCAGTCTGCACACATTTGAACGGCACCGCAGCCAGTGTTATGGCTAATATAAGATTTTACATCTCAATCCTCAGGGTGACAAGCGCAGTACAGAGTTTTGTAATTCAGGGTCTGGAAGATGCTGCTACTGTTTATGAGCGAGTTGATTGACATTAGACGAGTGGTATGCTTGTCTCGTTAGTAGAAAAAAAATTAAAGGTATTTTCTCACAGATAACCAAGTGAGGCGGCAGTTTGCACTTGCGTTTAAAACATTCTTCCTAATCCTTACGTTTTTCTTTTAAGGCTGATATTCGTGGTTCACTAAAATTAAGTTGACCTACTTGTTCGAAATTAACGGCTATAAAAAACCTAATCGGTGCTCTATCTTCCAGACTTTTAAAATTATTTGACTTGAATATCAAAGCAATAAAATTTTTTGATAACATTCGTAACAATGATTACTTTTGAAAAAGTTTTTTTGTTTATGTTCCGATAGTAATTTTTTATAGTTCACTCGTTATTTGATTCTGCATTTATAAATTCCAGACGTCAGATGACATTTCGTAACTTTAAATTCGATTCAAAACATTTATATTCATAAGCTTTCATAAAATTATAAATCACTTTAGTTATTGGAGGACTGCTCATTCATTTTGCCACATTATTTATGCTTTTAATAACACAAACGTAAATCATACAGAGAAAAAATGGCGGAGCATTCATAAAATTATTTAGGTGTTTTGAATATTAAAGAGTTATGTGTTAATATGTTCGTTTATATATTTAGTCTAGAAAAATTCGCGCGAGATTACATGGTTGGGGCGTTAAAACAATGGACGGCGCTTTTTATTCCTTTTCTTTGTCTTAAACATAGTAGTAGTGTTCAAACTGATTACGGGTCTAAAAGACGCGTTAATAATACGATATATAATATGAATGTGGATTTATGCAAGTCATTATAAAATATTTGTGTGATGAACTGCCTCGATGGCGCACTAAATATTCGCAAGCTTTCAAGTTAAAAGTGTAAATCAGCATTTTATAACATACTCGATTTGGCTCGTGGCTCCGCCCACATGTAGAAATTTTTGGGGACAAAAGTCCCGTACATTTTCCAGGGATAGAAAGTAGCCTGGGTAGGTTCCAGGGTTTTGAACTATCTCTATACAAAATTTTGTAAAAATCCGTGATGTAGATTTTGAGAAAATCGATCATATACAGACAGACAGCTTTTGGTGACTTTGTTTTTTAATATAATGTTCTTTTCATGCAGTCTGCAAGTATTTTTGGTTCTGATTTAATTTCTGATTTAAGAATTCCGACTGCCAGATTTCAAGACACTGTAAGCTTTTTCAGCGTAGATCGGACCGTCACCAGCTATTTATAATTATAATAAAGATATTGTTACTTTTCGGACGATCAACACCTCAGTCCGCTCTGTGACCATGAAGGCTACAAAGTCTTCGAAACTGGAGAAAATTATAATAAAAATCAGCAATAAAAACCGAAAACTAGTTTTATTTAGACGTTTAAAATTCGCGTAAACATAAGAAATCATTAAGCTATCTTAACTTAGTTTTTGGTTTGCGACTGGCGTTAGGTCCATTGTCCATGACGTAACACAATTAATTGCACGTTCAAGGGAAAAATATCTCGATTTTTTTTTATCTTTCGCCTTGTTTGGTCAAATTTGTAAGACACTAACAGTGGTGGCGTTATTTCGTGTTACAATTGAATAATAAGACATGGCAGCTGACAAAGGTCGCGTAGGGTTGTCACGTATAGATAACACAAAAATTTAATTAAAAAACATTGGCAGAATTGTCATATAAACGATACAGCCAAATAAAATAAATTGGATTGGACTGGAATTAAAAATAAATCTCTGATCATAAAATAGAACATGTTTAGTTATTAGTTGTTAGACTAGGAACAAATAATTTATTGAGGTAACTTACCATTCTATTTGGATATAGATATCTTATAAGTGAGAGTTTAAAAAAAATTATAATACATGTAAAGTCAACCTCAAAAGTAGCTCAACAGATTCAATACTTTTTGTTTTAAGTAATAAAAAATTGGTTAGGTCACAATTGTATATATAATTTTAAGTATAGTTTTTTTTAGCTGCTTGTGGACTGTAGTACATACAACTGTGCGATTTACAGTACTCTTCGCCGGAATGCATTATGCATCCCGGTAGGCAACGGCTTGGCTGTACCTTTGGCATAAACCCACAGGCTGCGATAGCTGCTTACCATCATGTGGACCGATGGCTTGTTTGACTACTAAGGAAAAAAAGTGTTCCTATTCCCACTGTGGTCATATCACTTAACATAAGGCGAGGGTAATGTATTTCTCGCTATTTAAATAAAAAAATAAAAAATATTTAGTAATAAAAAAATTGGCTGAAATATTGGATATTCTTGGATTACTGGCATAATGTTAGCAGAGCTACAGACACAAATATTGTTTCATTTAGTATCGTAATGTATGACTCTGTATGCGGACAGACTTGATCTAATCAAAGTAGAGTGGAAATGTTTGACTTTTGGCGAAGTTAGTTGTTGCTAATGGAGTATCGAACGAGATTTGACAGGAGCGCCAACGCGAAAAGCTGCGATGAACAACAGACTTTCCTGTCTCTATGATACTAGAGATAAAGAATATTTTTAAATGCTTCGAGAACTATAGTGGTCATTATAACCTATTATTATAAATACGAAAGTTTATGAAGATATTTGGATGTTTGTTGGAAATAAAAGCAGAAACTTCTGACATGATTTGGATAAAATTTGGTTAATATGTAGCAGAGGTGAAAGGTGAAATTTTTCTAAAGGGAACTTAACACAACATATACATACTAATATGCTTAATGCAGTCTGCAAATCGTTCTAATGATAATTAGATCCTACATAAAGAAGCAAGCAGGCATAAATGCAGTCTGTAAATTGTTCTAATGATATTCTATATAAAGAGAAGCCGGTAGCAATCGGGTTATACGGACCCTTCGTTATAATATGAAGACTATACCTAGGATTGAGGTATTATGATATAATAATAATAATATCCGCCTTGTATTATATACAGTCCCACTGTTGCGCACGGGACTCCTCTACTACTGAGGGATTAGGCCTTAGTCCACCACGCTGGCCTAGTGCGGGTTGGTAGACTTCACACACCTTCGAAAATATATACTCGTTTTTATCCCTAAAAGGTTCCACCACACGAGCAGAGCGAGCTCACTTAGTAATTAGAAAAATATGGACTGAATAAAGAAAGAATAATATGGCAATTGAGAGTTAAGTCTATAAATCCAATGTAAATTTAATAAACATTTATTCAACTTGTCAATTTTCCCCTCATTCCATGGCGGTTGGAACTTTCATTTCCCGCTGAGTTTGCCCGGCAAAGTTATAATTTACCTCCAACGTAGAAAGGAGTTACTTCTCAATGTTATATAAAGTAAGAACCATTCACATCTCTATAAAGAGCAAACAGCTACTGTTGAGAACTGGAAAGCAAAGGATTGAAATTATGAGGAATTGATATTTTAGAGAATGGCTAAAATGTTTACAAATCTCATACAATTTATAGCAGCATATATTTTGTATCTATAGAAGATTTGAGGGCATTATCTCGGGGTTTTTGCGGTGTTTGCTTTGTTTTCATCGACGGAATATTATTAGTAAATTTTCATTAGTTACAAAATACAAATAACTGTTGTGGATAATGACTTGTTTAATTGTTTTTTACCTCGAAGTGTTATGTTTTTTTCTGTATTTTTTCAAATAAAGTAAAATAAAATAACTGCATATAAGAAATAATCGAGAAAAATGCATAGGTCTTTTGTTTTGGTATCGCTTGTGATCGAACCCGCGAGCAATAACAAGCGGTTTAATAAATAAAAATAATTTTAACAAAAATTAAACCGCCTTCAAAAACCACTCAAAACCAAAAAATAATTTCACATAACAAGTATATATTGGATACCAATTTTGGAGTCGGTGCCTAATTAAAATTGCTAGTTAGCTATATTTGTTGCATAGTCCATCTATGAGCTAAATTTCTTTTAAATCAATTAAAAGGAGTAGGTTTGCGTATACTACAACATACACAGTGAAAGGTGTAATACCAAGCACATGTATGGTGTTTCATCTTTTTATTTTCTCTTTTTTCGAGGCAGGGAGTGTAATACACCCACATTTGACCAGCTATATGTCGCAGGGGACGAATTTGGGTAGTGTACTGTTCACAAATTTAAATATTTCCTTAATAGCTTCCATTTGCTGTGCTGCGGCGATGTGTTTATCTCCGGTGACGATCTGACTTGCTGACTTTGTACACTGGCAGCACATTGTTTTCGTATATTCGTTAATGTATTTATCTAGCTTAACTAGCAATTTTAATTAGGCTCACAGTACAACTATCGCGCTGTAGTGTAACACCTTTGACTACCCCTGAAAAGGGTAAAAGGTGTGATGCTACATATATGTATGTATGTAAAAAGTGCAGTCAACTAAACCCAACGCAAAAACACAACTAATGTGTTTCGCACGCAGTACGACTATCGCGGTGAAATTATACGCCTCTGCCTACCCCTGACACGGGGAAATGGTGTGATGCTATATATATTTATGTAAGAAGTAGATTCAAGCTAACCTAACGCAAAAACACAACTGATATATTTCGATCATAATACAACTATCGCGCTGTGGTGTTACATCTCTGCCTACCCCTAAAAATGGGAAAAGGTGTGATGCTATATACATATATGTATGTATGTAAGAACGTAGAGTCAATTAAACCCAACCCAAAAACACAACTGATATGTTTCACACACAGTACGACTATCGCGATGAAATGTTACGCCTCTGCCTACCCCTGACACGGGGAAAAGATGTTATGCTATATGTATAAGTATGTGAGAAGTACAGTCAACCAAACTCAATGCAAAAACATAACTAAATACGTCACAGGAAAGCTAAATTCGCGATTTCGTTTTCTTGGACGACATAATTATTCTAGTTTTTTTAATTTTAAAACCAAACTACCAAAGCGATCTTGAAAAAAATTTTATGGGACCAATCTGGAGAGAAATTCTTTCGAATAAAAAAAGAATTTTCCAAATCGGTTTATAAATGAGCGAGTTCTGAAGTACCAAACATACAAAAAAAAAAAAAAGAAAAAATAAAACTCACGTCGAATTGATAACCTCCTCCTTTTTTTGAAGTCGGTTAAAATCCGTATAAACAAAACATAGAATCAGTTCGTAGTTTAGTCATGAAATAAAAATTTATGCTATCAACGCAATTTCAACCTTATTACATTAAAATATCTGTTCTCGTACATAAAATCCTAGTTGAATTGGGTATCTCCTGCGATCCTATAGGACGTCTCCTGAGAAAGCCGCGGAGATAATATTATACAGTTATAGCCTGAGCAGCAAAATAATAAACCCACTTTGAAGACGCCACTTTTGTTTTTTCGTATTAAAGTTAACGCTTTCAGTTCAAGAAATTAGTTCAATATTTTACTACAATACGAGTTCTTTTTTATGTTTTCGGTCAAGCTGTAGATGCTACTAATAATAAACTAAAGTTGTTGAAATAATTTAGTTTCATTACTTTACAAAGCAGATAGTCTAGTTGGGACTAGGTCTAGTTGGAACGGACTGCCGAGACGAATGTCCGCAGGTTCAAATCCCAAGGGCACACACCTTTGACTTTTCTAAAAATCATGTGTGTATTCTTTGTGAATTATCGTTCGCTTTAACGGTGAAGGAAAACATCGTGAGGAAACCTGCACATCTGAGAAGTTCTTTATAGGAATTTCGAAGGTGTGTGTAGTCTACCAACCCGCACTAGCCCAGCGTGGTGGACTAAGGCCTAATCCCTCTCAGTAGTAAAGGAGGCCCGTGCTCAGCAGTGGGCAAGTATATAATACAGGGCTGATATTATTATTATACTTTACAAAGACCTACGATTCGCAAATATACCTTAATAGAGCTCGAAACCTTACATTAAGAAATATCCCAAAGGAAATTCAAACGCGAACTCCATAAAATTACGACAGAATACACTTTAACCATTGTCCTTTCGGGATGACCTTTATGGACCCAAGATTTAAAGATAATAAAAAAATGGTCAAGTGGTAGTAAAACTAGTGCAGGGGGTTCCGTAACATAACTTGTGCAAATCATTTATGTTATGGCGTCGTCCAATGGCAAAATAATAAATAATAATATGAGCTGTATTATATACTGTCCCACTGTTGGGCACGGGCCTCCTCTACTACGGAGAGGGATTAGGCCTTAGACTTCGACTTCACACCCTCAAAATTCCTATAGAGAACTTCTCAGGTATGTTGGTTTCCAAACGATGTTTTTCCTTCACCGTTAAAGCAAGCGATAATTCACAAATAATACACACATAATTATTTAGAAAAATCAGAGGTGTGTGCCCTTGGGATTTGAACCAGCGGACATCTCGGCAGTCCGTTCCACAACAAATTAGGCTGTCGCCGCTTCGTAATGGCAAAGGCTACATAATCTGATTCCTGTCGGCTTTCCTTTATGTAGAATTTATTTCTAATCTAATAATTATCATTAGAACGAATTGCAAACCGCTTTTATGCATATTAATACTTATATGTTGTGTCGGGTTCCCTTTCGAAAAAGTTCACCTTTCGCCACCGGTGACGTCACTCTGCAGTTTGCAACTAAATTGAGAATCCAAGTTAAAATTCGGTTTCAATGACTTGCATAATTTATTTCTAAGGTACATAAGACTTTATACTTAAGTAATTAAAGTATCGACTTAAGTAATTAAAGTACCGGACATGCAATACAACTACGCCACCGACTGCCTCGGTGGCGTAGTTGTATTGCATGTCCGGTACAATAGCGCTCTGAGGTCCTGGGTTCGAATCCCGGGTCGGGCAAAGTGATATTTGGGTTTTTCTGCTCAGTATCAGCCCGGAGTCTGGAATTTGTGCCCGATATGGCGATAGGCTCGCCCCCTATCACATCATGGGACGGAACATACTTGGCGAAAAGTGGGTGCCCTAGTTGCGCCTCTGCATACCCCTTCGGGGATAAATGCGTGATGTTATGTATGTATGTAATTAAAGTATATTTCCGTTTAATACCAAACACAATTTTGTGGTGAAGCCAATGTCAGTTCCTATACAGTATTTCCTTTACGTTCGAAAACAAACTTTATTATGTTTATGTTATAATACAGAACCCTAAAACCATTTGACATTAAAATAAAAGAATAAAAAAACAAGATCCATTGAAGTTTATTGATAAAATGGAAACATCAAGGGGCCTTGGGATTGTGACAGTTCGCCTAATTGGAGTGGTGTCCTTACTCCACAAAAGTATGAAAACGGCTTCCGTTTTTCCTTTGTAACTTTTCGATGAATTTTTCGGGCCGGATTAGACGGTTGTTACAATTTACATAATTATCCTTTGTGACTGCCGGTTGCTGTTCGTGTATTGTGTGTGATCTAGATTTACTTCTGTACAGCCGAGACAAAATAAGCTTCTAGTTTCCAGGTGCGGGAGTCCAACAACCACCTTTTTCATTGCTTTGAATGACGAGACGAGCTTACCGTTCGCCTGATGGTAAGCGACACGACCGCCCATAAACATCAGAAACACCATCCAACACCTTGAATTACAAATTATTGTTTGGTATTCCACTGCGTTCGCCATCTTAAGATATGAGATGTTAAATTGTATTATGTCCAGTACTAACACTGGCTGCAATTTTCTTCAAATTGGAATATAACAGTGATTATACACTGCTGCTTTGCGGCAGAAGTAGACATTGTGGTGGTACCATCAGTCAACTTTCTTATTTACGAATGAGCCTTATCACTTAACAATACATATTTTTTAGTTAACCGTTCTACGTATTGGCCGTATAAAGGATTTTTTTTATTGAACAGGTTGTCGGAATAAAGGGTTGCGGAATGCTGATATTTTTATATTAATCCCTGTTTGTGCGGGATGAAGAACAGGTATTACTTTTTCAAAGGCAATTTAAATCATCGTATCAATTTTGTACAATGTCCCATTGATACGTGAGGCTATTCACTTCGAAATACAATGGGATTCATATTTCATGTCGGCAACGTCCAGAGACGAAAGCAGTGTCGTGATTGGGGCCCAATTGTGCGCTGAAACGTTGATACTTTTTTTTACAATCGACGACGTATTATATTCGTTATTTATTTACAAAAACGCTTTAAATGTTTGTGGGTAATACTTGTACAAATTACAAATTATTTCTTTTTACTTTTGCGTTTTGTGCAGTTGACAACTCTTTTAACCAAAGACAGTCAACGGAAGTGATAGCTTCCTGATGCGTTGCGTATAGATTATGGCGAATGAATTGATCTCCTTTCAGTCATGTCTTGATTGCCGTTTCACCGGACTATGAGAGTGAAAAAACAGAGAGTGCACTTGTGTATTGCGCACACTTGTGCACTTTAATATCTTCTGCGTACCTGGTTGATCTTCGTTGAAATTGGCCGCCGTGCCCGAAATTCGGCTAGGAGGGATTTATATGTAGAATAAGATTTCTAGACACCCAAACATCTGTTTTACTTCTAATGCCTAGATTCAGTTCTTTTAAAGCCATACTCATGATTATATGATGGTTTTGTTGTTTTTTATTAGTAGCGGAGATTACTTAACATTACAACACATTCTCTCGTTTAACAATCCATGAAAAAGGCATTATGTTAAAAGGAAACGGTCTTTTTGTTTACATTTAGTTTCCTTATCTAAATTAATCTAGTTTTATTTAACCTTTATTTTATACTTGCAGTTCATTTTCTATTCTTATTACACATAAAAGGATTAAACGTATTCAATAGAACGATGCCGCTCTTTTAGTTTTTGCACTGTAGATAAATTTATTCTTTATTTCGTGAAAATATTTGTTTATTTGTAAATAGAACAGAACAATATGCATATCCTGCACATCCTTTGTTTAGATACTGTGGAGGGATATAACGAAAAATGACGTTTCATTTCATCTAAACAGCTATTTTATGTAGAGAAAGATGAATGTTTTAAACTAAAGCGCAGTTTCTTTCAGGGGCGGCTTTAGGGGGAGGCGAACCGGCCAACCGCCCAAGGCCTTGCGCCTACGGGGGCCACGAGCGTGGTGCTTTGGAGGACTTTTTATACGATTTTAAACAGTTAAAACCAGGGTACTTTCTTGCGCCGTCCAACGGGGCAACGCGTTGTGTATTTGATAACGTCTGGGGCCTCACGTCCACTAAGGCCGCCACTGGTTTCTTTATACATGTAACCTGGACGAGATGTCCAATTAAAATAAAAAATATGTGACTGCTAATTATTAAATATTTGGCTTTTGCTTCCAGTTCCAGTCGAGTGAAAACATTTTTTCCGGAATTAAAGTACCGCTTTATATTTTCTTAAGATAAAATGGAGACTATATTTTAAGTTAGACTTCTAGCATTACATCGGTGAAAGCTGCATTAAATTCACACAGTAGTTTTTGTGTGATGCGTTCGCAAACATAAAAACAGGCAGATAAAAATTCCAAAAACTTTTGTTAAACTTCTGTTGCTATAATAAAGATTCCCATATTAGTTTTTCTTCAATATCTATAATTTACAATTTTATTATATGTAAATACATGTGTGTAATAACTTGTCCCTACTGTAATAAACTCTGAATCCGCCCCTGTATGTTTTCATTATATATTCACACAACAAAAACATTTCCGAAATTATTGAGGTTGTATTCAAAATAACTTGTTGAAACAGTAATTAAAATTAGTTTTCACGTTAAACATTTCATTACAAAAGTTAATACTTATTCCAAATTCTATAGATACTGCGGTATTTAACTTTCCCGTTTTGTTAACCCTACCTTTTGTTCAAGTTACAATGCCAGTGATAGCAAACCTTTTACGCACTTTTTTTACATTTTTCAATACTTTTGTAATAATTTCCTGTTGCATTGCAATTTAGTTACTTTGTCGTTTTAGTCTAATGGGGTGTGGAACGGACTGTTGAGACGAATGTCCGCAGGTTCGAATTCCAAGAGCAGTGTACACCTTTGATTTTTCTAAAATGATGTGTGTAGTCTTTGTAAAATATCACTTGCTTTAACGTTGAAGGAAAACATCCCGAGAAAACCTGCGTATCTAAAAGTTCTCTTTAGGAATTTGAGGATGGGTGAAGTCTACCAATCCGCACTAGGCCGGCGTGATGAACTAAAGCCTAATCCCTCTCAGTAGTAGAGGAGGCCCGTGCCCAGCAGTGGGACAGTATATACAGGGCTGATATTACTATATTTTTATTAAACGGCAAGATTGGTGATAAAATTAAGTCCTAAAACTTTTCTCAACATTTTTATCTTGCGGTATTGATTGTAGTTGGTAAGTATTTACAATCATAGTTGTTGTTTTATTTTGCATTCGCCAACGGTGCTATGTTTTACTGCTAAACGACTGAACACTATAAAACTCTTGTGAGTATTTTATATTGTTTCTATCTATTGTTGACCATCTCTTTAATGCCTATGTTTTAGAGAAATAATAAAATTAGGTAAGTGATACCATTTAGGTAATAAAAATATCATAGACTTGTAGTTGACTAAACAATGTCCACATAAAATCTATTAATTTATAAAAAATAATTAAATATTATAAAAAAAAGGCTCTAAAAGTTGTCTATCTGTATGTGATCGATTTTATCAAAATATACTGAACGGATTCTTGTACGATTTTTACTAAAAGATGGTGCAATTCTTGAGGAATATTTAGATTAATAGTACATAACGGTTTTATGTTAATTGACTGAAATAGAACCATTAGTGTTGAAGTGGTTGCGTGGTTGTAAAAAATCACGCAGGTCGGGATTTACGCGGCAAAAACTTTGACTCACTGACTTCCACACGAGCGAAGCCGCGGGCACAGATTGTCACTAAATAGAAAAGATAACAAATATGTAGTTGACAGTCCCTTTTACTATAATTAGATACTTAAAGCAATTATTCTTTGGAATAAAAGGAATATAAAAAAATCGGTGAGGTATTATTGGTAATCTATTTAATAATTCAGACCGTCTGTCCGGCGTCTTAGAATCCGTATTGTAATACTATTTACGACGGTTCAGTTCCCGCATTGTGTGGTGGCGATAATCGTCTAGAATTTAAATAATTTTCGGAAGTTTGCTCGCGTGTGGAGGGTAGTATAAAAACAATATTATCGTCGGCCATCTCCGGAAAATACGGCTTGCGGGCTCGGAATTTTGTTAGGGTATTAAAAATGGTTTTTTACATTGCATTTACGAAGTTTAGATCGCTATCAAGGTATTGTTCGGTATATATATCATATCGGCCTTGTATTATATACTGTCCCACTGCTGGGTACGGGCATCCTCTACTACTAAGAGGACTTAGTCCACCACATTAGCCTAGTGCGGATTGATAGACTTTCCACAACCTCAAAATTTCTATAGAGAATTTCTCAGGCATGCAGGTTTTCTCACGATGTTTTCCTTCGCCGTTATAGCAAGCATTAATCGTCATCATCAGCCGCAGGATGTCCACTGCTGAACATGGGCCTTCCACAAAGATTTTCAGATCGGTCTATTAGAAGCGGCCCGCATCCAGCGACCTACAACTTGCAACTTTTACGCGATTTTAAGCAATAATATATACATAACTAGCTTCCGTCCGCAGCTTCGCCCGCGTGGATTTCGGGTTTCAAAAATGGAGAAGGTGCTCAATTTGTCGGGATGTTTTTTTAATTTATGGTGGTATGCAGGTGGTCCGATTGTCCGGTCAGGGTCTGATGATGGGATCCTGGTGAAATCGAAGGAACTTTTAACCATTAAGGTTGCACACGAAATGACGGAAGCTTAAAAAATGGAGTAACTTCTCCCGTTTTCCCAACATTTTCCATCACTGCTATGCTCCTATTAATTGTAGCGTGATGAAAAGTATACTATAACCAGCTCAGGAGTATGAAAAATAATTGTACCAAGTTAAGTTAAAATCGGTCGAGTAGTTTTTGTTTCTATAACGGTTATACAGACAGACGGACAAAAATTTTACTAATTGCATTTTTGGCATCAGTATCGATCCCTAATCACCCCCAGTTATTTTGGAAATATATTTCATGTACAGAATTGACCTCTCTACAGATTTATTATAAGTATAGATATGCAAAAGTAGCTCAAAAATTGTCCATAACGAAAACATGCATTTTAAAGGAAAATAAAAGAAATAATATCGTGAAGCCAACCAAATAACTAATGATATATTAAATTTTGTGACTGTTCAATTTAGTCGGGTCCGCGATATCACTTTTGTTGAGTTTCAGAACGCGACATTACATTATTATATTCTGTGCTCCAACGCACACTGCTTTGATGTTAGGAACACACCTACATTGCTTAGACAACAGTGAACTTTATACAATAGCAATAAAGCTCAAATTGACTCTACGTATTAGTTAGAAAACGTTTGTATGGGAAATAGAAAAATGCTGTTTTGAGGATTTTCCCGGCAATTATTCGAATTTTTCTCACCTTTTAAATCTTCCCTAGACCTCCACGAATAATTCAAGACCAAGATAAGATAAATCCGTTCAGCCGTTCTCGAGTTTTAGCGAGACTAACGAACAGCAATTGATTTTTATATATATAGATTTTAGAAAAGTCTGATCTGTGCCCTTGGGATTTGAACCTGAGGAAATTCGTCTCGGCAGTCCATTTCATACCCAACTAGGTTATCGCAGCTTATTTTTTTTTTCAGTACATAAGCCAGGAATCCATACAAGGTCTGAGAAAATTCTTTACGTGTTCGGAAAACACAATTTGTCCAGAAGAATATACGTCAATGTCCAAAATAAATTGGGTTTGTAATTTGCAAGAAAGTGTCTCGCTCATGCAACAGCCTTGTGGTGTGTGTTGCTCATGCAACTTGTTTTTGCAAGCGTTAGATATTCTCAGACCGCTTTTGGCTACCCAGATGACGTCAACAATTTATAATCTCTGTAATATTAATAGTCTTGGGCGAAGGTCATTACCCATCAGACCCTTTTTCGGGTATGATCTAAAAAAAGATTACCCAAATAGTATTGGTATAGTCGGCAGGAGCTGTAGTTATGGGTGGTAGTCATTACTTATTCGGACACCCTTTGGTGGATATGATTTCCTAAAAAAAGAGAACCCACATATTTGGTAGTCGGTAGAAACGGTTATATGATAACTGGATGTAGATACACAAAAAGGATCCAGTCCATAAAAATGACTCTTTTGCAATAGTGAAGATTGAAGTTTAAATCGTATTTTTGTTCATTGATATTCTATTTTATATTTTGTTAATAAAAAGTTCAAATTAATATATTTTGATCAAGATGTTGTTACTAATGGATAATTTAGACCTTATAGACTAGAACTAAATTGGCATACTTGGCTCATTGTCGACCATACTGGGTTGGATCCTTTTTGCGTATCTACGTTCAATACTAAGGAAACTTTCATGAAATTGGCATAATTTCAGTCGAAACTGTTGATATTGGTCATAATCGTATTTCGTATGGACAGATGAATAAGATCACACAATATAGGATAATACACACGGAACATCTTAAAATTTTATAAGTCCATTGGCATATAAATGTAGAAGCAAACAGTTGAATATTATTTTACGGATTTTATCGCGGTTTTTATATTACAATATTCTCCCGAGGTTTCGAAGACTTTGCAGCTTTCGTGGTCACGACTTTAGAAATTTATAATATAAAATCTATATTTTTCTCGGACATCTGGGGCCTTATTCTCTATCCCGCACGTTATTTTGACAGTGTGTAACAAGCACGTAACACAACGCATCATGTTTAGGACTATAGAAATTTGGCTTACAGAATACCATTCCACGCACATTTCTCGAAGATAACATGACACGGCCGCGTTACGTGTTTACACTATCATACAGAATGAGGGCCCTGTCTATTTTTAGCTACCATATTATGTAACCAACTGTGGCAAAGGGTCCATATAATCCGATTCCTGCCGGCTTCCCTTTTGTAATATATGTAAGCAAAGTATAGAAATTAATTATATCATAAATAAATAATTAATATTTATAGCATAGTACCTATATTCTGTGTCGGCTTTCCTTTCAGAAAATTTCACCTTACGCCACTGGTAGCTACTGCTAGCAATCTAATCGCAGTAAGGAGTAGAATAAAAATGACGATTTTATAGATAAGTTACAGGATTTAACATTAGCGAACGTAGGCAATAAAACTTAACCAATAGATAGTTTTGACATTGAGAAAAGTTGGGACAATTTATGTGATTTTAGTGGAGATATTTCGAGGAGATAAGTGGTGTGTTGAGTTCCTTGGGTACCAAGTTAAACAATTTGTTTGTATTTATATTTCTCACCTCGTTGGCGTAGTTGTTATGCCATACGAGTACGACTAACACGCTGAGGTCTTGGATTCGAATCCCGGGTTGAACTAAAAATAAAGGTAACTGTTTTTTTATTTTATTTTATTTATTTTCCATTTTAAAAATTACTCTGTATTGCCGTCTCGTTGGACTGTTAGTGAAGGAACAAAGAGTGCACTTGTGTATTGCGCACACACCTGTGCACTATAATATCTTCTGCGTACTTGCGTACTTACTGCGATTTCCGTTGAGATTGGCCGCCGTGATCGAAATTCGGTTAAGAAGTAAATCAATTAAACTCTTACAATAATGTAGGAAATCCTACATAACAATTACCAAGAAAGTCCTCTATAATCATAGTTCGAATTAATTGGTTTCGTGTTACCACAAATTACCTCGATATGTTTAATTACCCGCCATTTACGGGACGCCATTACTCTACTTATGACTAAACATTTGTAATTTTGAAGAGAAACTGTATTAGACAACTTTTAAAGGCAAATAGGAAGTGGGTGTTTTGATGGTGATCTTTATGGCCTATAAATATCAATAAGCCTAGAAGAATTATTAGGAACTTGATTTGCTTTTGCGGCTTTAATTTCGTCGGATCCAAACCGCCAGCTACGAATAAATGAAGCTATTTTTTATAGCATATAGGCTTACGTTTGAACACAAAAGCTATGATTTCGATGTGTGACAAATCTATTCTAATATCTATATATATAAAAATGAATTGCTGTTCGTTAGTCTCGCTAAAACTCGAGAACGGCTGAACGGATTTATCTTATCTTGGTCTTGAATTATTCGTGGAGGTCTAGGGAAGGTTTAAAAGGTGAGAAATATTCGAATAATTGCCGGGAAAATCCTCAAAACAGCATTTTTCTATTTCCCATACAAACGTTTTCTAACTAATACGTAGAGTCAATTTGAGCTTTATTGCTATTGTATAAAGTCCACTGTTATCTAAGCAATGTAGGTGTGTTCCTAACATCAAAGCAGTGTGCGTTGGAGCACAGAATATAATAATGTAATGTCGCGTTCTGAAACTCAACAAAAGTGATATCGCGGACCCGACTAAATTGAACAGTCACAAAATTTAATATATCATTAGTTATTTGGTTGGCTTCACGATATTATTTCTTTTGTTTTACTTTAAAATGCATGTTTTCGTTATGGACAATTTTTGAGCTACTTTTGCATATCTATACTTATAATAAATCTGTAGAGAGGTCAATTCTGTACATGAAATATATTTCCAAAATAACTGGGGGTGATTAGGGATCGATACTGATGCCAAAAATGCAATTAGTAAAATTTTTGTCTGTCTGTCTGTATAACCGTTATAGAAACAAAAACTACTCGACGGATTTTAACTTAACTTGGTACAATTATTTTTCATACTCCTGAGCTGGTTATAGTATACTTTTCATCACGCTACAATTAATAGGAGCATAGCAGTGATGGAAAATGTTGGGAAAACGGGAGAAGTTACTCCATTTTTAAGCTTCCGTCATTTCGTGTGCAACCTTAATGGTTAAAAGTTCCTTCGATTTCACCAGGATCCCATCATCAGACCCTGACCGGACAATCGGACCACCTGCATACCACCATAAATTAAAAAAACATCCCGACAAATTGAGCACCTACTCCATTTTTGAAACCCGAAATCCACGCGGGCGAAGCTGCGGGCGGAAGCTAGTTATAAATAAAAAAGTGTGTGAGTTTATTTGTTTATGGGAGGCTTATCTATGGAACACTGAATCGATTTTGAAAATTCTTTCACTAATAGTAAGATACAGTATTCTTGAGTGCTGTAGGCACTATTTATCCTGGTAAATATATATACTGAACAACATTTTCACGCGGGCGGAGTTACTGTCAAAAGCTATTATTTTTATAAATATTAAGTGACCTAATCCTTACGAATTATTATCAAAACGGTTCAGAGCGTTTCTAGTGAAAGAGTAACACACAGACGGAAAGTTACTTTCGCGTTTATAATATTAAGAGGGATATTCTGCCGGCTGAAAAGGAAAGTAATAAGGAAGGGTTTATTTAGGCGTCAAAAATTTCCATACAAAACATAGAAGCGGGCTCTCATGTGTATATTATATGCCATCAGTATATTTCTTACTAGTTTTTGCTTGCGAATTGATAAATGGGTTGTTAATTGTTAAACATAACTTAATTGGACAAGACTTAAACGAATTTCACTATCACAATGACACAAAAACGTGACAATAAAGTTCAGCAAAAATTAATTCAACGGTTTATTGACCCACATGTTTTGGCAAGCGCTGCGTTCTGGTTACAAACGATGTTATTTGCTAGAGCGAGACGGGTATACGGAGTCGGAGCTTGTTGGACAAGGAAGGATATATAACAAAAAAGGAGCAGACAGCGTGACGTCAGATAACTCGGCTTCCAATTAAAAATACAGATATTCAAACTTGCAAATACAGATCAATAGCACATAATAACAGAGTTTGTATATAAATGTTAAAGTTATTTTTAATAAACTAGTATAAGATTTCTCTTCTCATCTCCCAGAACGAGTTGACTTTTTAGTTGTATTATTCTTTGGTAGCATAAAGTGTTCATATGTGAGAGACCGTCTGAGTAAGCCCCACTGCAATGTCTATTTCTACCGCCAAGCAGCAGTGTGTAGTCACTGTTGTGTTCCGGTTTGAAGGACATTGCAGCCACTGTACCTCGACATAATAAGACTTAACATCTCATGTCTCAGGATGGCGAGCGCAGTGGTATACCAAACAATACTTTGCAATTCAAGGTGGTGCTTCTACTGTTTATGGGCAGTCGTATCGCTTACCATCAGGCGAACGGCAAGCTCTTCTCGTCATCCAAAGCAATAAACAAAAAAAAAAATAAAGAAATATTAAACTTTATGCTCCATAAAATAAGGATTATTTAGTTAATGAATCACTTTAATCTAGGACGAGGATAGGTCGCTATTAGCATGCGTCTGTTTTCCAACGAAGTACATTATATATTCCAGGCATTTAGAATTCAATTTAAAGTTGAATATTAACAAGCTAGAAGCCTGAAATAGTAATCGTTTTTAGCTTGGTACGGTACTATTTTGAACCTTAACAGTAGATCTACTTTAAACGTAATATCGATAAGTCATACCCATATGATACGCAAATTTTATCAGTTTGTTTTTAAGGATTTGTATTTTTCATCGACGTAATGAAATGAAATGAATTTATTAATTATCGAAATGTAGGTAGTTGCAAAATAATATTAAAAATTATTATAAATACAACTGGATGGTCATAGCTTTGTAGCGGTGAAGGAGAACATCGTGAGGAAACCTGCATACCAGAAAAGTTCTCTATAAGAATTTTGATGATATCTAAAGTCTGCCAATCCGCTCTAAGCCAGCGTGGTGGACAAACCTAATCCCTCTCAGTAGTAGAGGAGGCCTGTGCTCAGCAGTGAAATAGTACAGTATATAATCCAGGGCTGATATTATACAGCGTACCTCTTAACGAGACTTGTCTGATTGAGACAGTTTTGCAGGCTTTCAAACCTTAATCAAAATGGGTACATAATATTCAGCCCAGTGCTACCAGAAATTTAAAATGCATTGTGCAAATTGTTAGGCTTACCACGTAGAGTGCAGTGACCTCGTATTCAAACCTAGAAATTATCCACAGGCCGTTGCTCTTTCTGGATTGCGTCCAATATATTTGGCAACGGGGATCCCGTAGACCTAATTCAGGCAAACGAAACCGGGTTAATCGGACCCTTATGTTTTTTTAAGGGACGACAAAACGACCCCGCTGCTCCTGATGGTAAGCAAACTGGTCGAGATAGTGTCTGACGAAACATGATTATCCCTCGCCGATCGACACAATTATGTCGGCCTGGTTTCCCAATCCATTCTAATATTACGTTAAGACTGGATAAACGATACGTCTTAACATCGAATATTTAAGTTATGCGGACGTAGCACTGGTAAATGGTAGTATTACATTTATTTGTAGCAGATACTGTTTTAATGTCTTAACAATTTACTAATAATTAAATGTATTAATTGACGGCAAATAGTTGTTATCTTTGTAGTAAACAATTCACTAAGATGTTTTGAAACGGAGCTTTTGAAGGCTTTGAATGAAGGCATTATCTAACTAATTTATAATTTACAAAATAGAAAGTAAAGGTAATTATGTTCCTATTTAATATAAACAATTAACATTAAATACAGTAAAATTTTTGTTCCTTAATTTTATGACTATTAACGTTTCTTATTTTATATTTTATAATTGTTTTTTCCGACATTTCAATACATGCCGTGGCAACTAAAGCTAATGCATTTAAAATATTGTTAGTAATTTGTAAGGTTCAATTGATTTAATGTAATTACCACTGTTTGTCCTTAAAATAAATAAATAAATAAACTGTAGATACCGTTGAGGGTTGTACACTTATGCAAATGTTCACACAGTTACAACCTTTTGAAAATTTTGCTGTGCAGCTGTTTGTCATCTCAAAGTAAATAAACATCGAACAATTAAGTTATGTAGACGTAGCACTGCTAAATGGTAGTATTTAATTTATATTTATGTAGATACTGTTTAAATTAAATATTGGAGTATAATAATTATTCAGATACTAGTGTCTCCCGAAGTGGAAAAATCCTTTTTAGGTTTTTGGAGGGAATATGCCTTAATTACTTGCGAAAGCCTCTCATCCAATTACAATGTCCAAATTAGTTGTCGTTTCAAAGATGAGGTCGAATACACGGCTAAAAGAATTATGACTAGGCAAATTTGGGAATAGTAAACACCAAGCAAAAAGATTTAGCTAGGAAATTACAGACTACAACTTTATACATTCGCTAGGTGTTGCTCGCGGCTTCGCCTGCAAGCCTTCTTCTCTACAAAAATCTTTAAATCACTGTAGCGACCTACAGCGCCATCCATATGATGACAGCGCCATTTACTTAAAATTAAAATATTCCTCACGGGAAGACATTATGGGGATAAAAAATAACCTATGTGAATCCGGGACATGGCCTATCTTCTATGCCAAATTTCATCCAAATTCGTGCAGCGGTTACTGACCCGCTGAATTTGGGTGGGATTGTTTGGATGTTTGTAAGAAGTAAACCACTGGGTTTACTTATTAAATTGATTTGCACAAATTAAATTGATCATATGATTCAATCTTTTTGAGTAAAAAAAATATAATCCCGAAAGATAAAAGAGAGGAATTATGAATTATTACTATCTTTTCTAAGTTTTATCAATATAATGATTTCTTATGTTTAAATTTGTGTAAATATTAAATCTTACATTTTGAACAGCAATCAATTAACATAGGGCTTTATAATAAGCCAGCGGTAGGTATACTAATTTAAACCTAATGCTGTATGACATACTATCTATGCCATATACATAGTTCGCATTACCTAGTAAATTATAGCTCGTATGGGGACGTAAGTGAGATCCGTCGTTGCAAAGCCATTAACTAAGCTCATGCTTTCAGCCCCTGTTAAAGCTTATTTTACGCCACTATCTAAAACTGTACTCTACACTTGCTATTGGGTAATAGATGGGCTAATTTAGTACTCGTGTAGTCTTAATGGGCCAAAAATATAAGTTTATAAAGACAAAAGTAACATAATGACGTTTTTAGGCCCACTGAATGGAATTGAATGAAATTTAGTTTGAAGTTAATTTAAACTATAAGGAAGGACGTAAGACTATCTCAGATATGACAGTACTTTGGACTACTTATCACTAATCACTAAACTTATCACAAACCTGCATGTAGACATAAGAGAAATACAAGAGTAACGTTTGCATACTTCTACTTGATCGTTGAATTAAAGAAATCATTAACGCCTCATCTCCTACAATTTTTTTTTATACTTTTACGAAAAAATGACCTCAATACACCTGATTTTAAGGAGTAGGGTCCAGATAGAGTGGCAATTAACGAGACATGAATACCTTTCGTCACAATTTTGGTCGATACCGGTCGCCTTTAACCGGTTGTGTGAAGCTTTAGCATTCTAAGCAGATGGATTAACCTTCTGTCAGTTTTGTTGTAATATTTTAGTTTGGAGTATTTTCAACGTCAAATTGACAAATCCCTTAACGTCTTGCTGTCGATAGGATATATTTATATCCGCCCGGATAGCGACCATCATACGTAAGTTAAAACCCGCCATAGTGACCCAAATAAGTGTGTCGACTTCTGAGATCAGCCTGTGTATATCCGATTCCAATAGGCATAATTGTGTCGAATACCTAGGAGTAATCATCTCTCATCAGTCAACATTCTATTAGACCAGACTCTTACTATGAGGTGCAGGGTGTCTTAATCGTGCCAGTATACAAAAAGGTATGCACTATGCAGTATAAAAATGATTTTTAGAGATATTTTAGTACACATCAAAACATATTCATTCCCCCGAAACATTCGCAACATATTTGAGTGTACATACATGAGTCTCACTAATGCAAGTTAACTTTTCATTGAGATAGCGCACATTTTATTTGCCAAGCGCGTCACGTAAGCCCAGCTCGGGGACACGTTCCTAATATTTATGCGGACCTATTACCTTATTCATTTTGTGCTTAGACGTAGGATTACTTTGGAAAATCTTGTGATACGTTGTAACAAGTTTAGTTTTTCAATTGCAGATTTATAGCGACAAAATTAGGTTTTATTTTGAGGAAATACTATATTGGTGAATTAAGTTTAAGTATGAAATTATTAATAATATTTATGGGGAAAAATATGTTTTAAATGGGTGTAATGTTTAAAGAAGTCGCGTGGTTGTAAAAAATCTCATGTGTGGGGATGTAATAATAATAGTAACAGCCCTGTATTATATACTTGCCCACTGCTGAGCACGGGCCTCCTTTACTACTGAGAGGGATTAGGCCTTAGTCCACCACGCTGGCCTAGTGCGGATTGGTAGACTTCACACACCTTCGAAATTCCTATAGAGAACTTCTCAGATGTGCAGGTTTCCTCACGATGTTTTCCTTCGCCGTTAAAGCAAACGATAAATTCACAAAGAATACACACATGATTTTTGGAAAAGTCAGAGGTGTGTGCCCTTGGGATTTGAACCTGCGGACATTCGTCTCAGCAGTCCGTTCCACACCCAACTAGGCTATTGCCGCTTCTGCCCGTGTGGGGATTTACCTGGGAAAAACTTTGTGACAAACCGATCTATCCATGCGGGTCGAAGCCGTGAGCATAGCTGGTTTTTATATATTTATTTTTGAGTATGTTTTAATTACATTTGTTTACTATTTCTCTTCTTATTTGTTTTTCACTTCTTTTATTATACACCTACCTCCGTCCTCTCTACACCACCCCAAGGTTGACTGGGAGAGAATGCCCATGGCATTAAGTCCGCCTGTATACCATGTGTACAAAGTGTTAATAAATAAATAAATAAATGAAACCGTTCCGAAAAAGCAATATGAAACGACTTCATTTCCCATCTGCATGGCCCTATTCAAGTCTTTCACCCAGCTCGTTTGATGCTGCATGATAAGCATCGTCGAAAGCAGGCCATTTATCAATGTTGCCTAAATATTTGATGAATGAGTGCTCAGTGCTATGAGGACGGGATGAAAGTACGTAGTTCTAGTATGGATTCTGTTATATAAAATAGTTAATAGATATACCTATTATAAAATAAAAACATAACGATCTATTTTTATTATTTTTACATATAATAAATATCTAACAGGCCGATGTCTGTACATGATAGATATTCATTATAAACTACTATAGGGGGTCTTCCTTAGAACAACGGAGGTAAAAACAACTGGTTTTTAGAATTTTCGTCTGTCTGTATTTTTGTACATGCATCAGGCTAAAAGTACTGCATGGAATTCAATGCTGTTTTCACCGATGTATTGTTAGAGCTCTAGGTTGAAATATGGGCTCCATTTTATCTCAGCAAAATTGTTCATACAGGCGAAGTCGCAAGCAAAATCTAGTACATAATTTGTATGTTATTTGTAAGGTAGTTGTCATAGTTGTCTTTGTGGAATATAAGAATTTGAACTTTTAATAATTTTCGTTGTTTCGTTTGATGCTGAAATCTTTTATGGGTTTACCCAAGCCCTATAACAGAATGCTGTTTCTAAGCCTCCATAAACTTTCTATCTAACCTTCAAAGAGCTGTTTCTTATGGACTGTAATAGCGGGAAGAAATTATCACAGTATAAGTTATTGTTAATATCTTACATCAATAGTAAAGATAAAAAGTATTGCGGAACTTTCGGTACGCTAGTCAAACGTCCACTTGGCCGGTTTTTATTTATTACCCGAGATAAGTTGGCAAGCCGCCATACGCGGGAGTAAAAATGAAAACTTGCAAAGTTAAATAGTCATTAGCGAAGTTAATTAAATAACAGAATCATTAAAACTTCGAAGTTAAGTGTAAATTGATTTTAGAAGACAGTAACACTCGTTCGTATTTTTCCTCAAGTAAGAACATTGTCATTCGTTCGTTTACATTCGTTCATTCGCAATTTTAATAATTCATTGCTGCTAAATTTGAACTCTCTAGAATAAGCTATTATTTAATGTTTACTGTTGAAAAATGAAATGTAAAAAGGGTAAAGAGTGAATAGATTGGCAAAGATATAGAATACTACATATGTATTTACTCTATAGTCAATACAATATCGAGCAAACAACATGGTGCTTGAACAACCGTGTTCAATGTTTTAAGATACTTATATCTGGTTTTACTGATTACAATTAATATGTATTAAAACATACGTTTCGTTTGTTATGATACCATAATTCATTCTAGAAAAGTGCGCAGCAAGATTTTAATGGGGGTCAAGACGTCAGCGAAGCATCATATTTTTAATCTCTATGTCATATTTACAAACCAAATACGAGATATGACAATTTCTCTTGGCACGATACGTTGATTTGTGTTCTTACGGCGGACGACAGTCGCCTCAAGTCAAATATCATAAATTCCTGTTATATGTTAGCGTGACATCGCCTAGGCTTAGATTAGTCTAGGATTTATCCTTCGATGTTAGCATATTGGCATGTTGAGACGTAGGTTTGAAATGGAATCTGTTTCATTTATAATGGGATCGAAAATGGGACTGGGTGAAGACGCTTTTCTATAATCGTTAGGGACAATAGACAACATAACTAATAGCGATAAATCTGTCGTTAGGATATGATATTCCTAGACATATTAAAATTTCTAATAGTGTGAATCATTTATTCCCAAAGTGGTCGAGGTGGTGGTAAAGTACTAAAATTATGACTTGAATTTACCTATTAATGTAGGATAAGATTGATACGGGTCGTAAGAGGCATGGTGACCCCAACATAACCACCGCGACGGCTGGACGGTATTTGTTATGCAAATGCACTTTTTCTGCAAACCTAAAAAAAGGTCCACTGGAAGCAGCAAAATCGTGCAAGGGGTCTATGAGAAAAAAGTTTGGGACCCTCTGGCGTAAACAATTGTAGAAAGACGTCTTAGCAAAGGCTTATCGAAATGTTTAGTATGATAATTGAATAAAATATGTTTTTTTGCAATCCTATTAATAATATACCTTTGTGAGAAAGTTTGGATTTATGTTGGAAATAAATGTAAAAACTGATGCACGGATTTCGAAATTATTATTTTTACAAGTATTGTACTATTATTTAGTTATATTTTGTCTTTTAAAAGGGGGACTTATATATAGAGTTATTATATTTGTTTTTTTTTCTGTTTGTTAGTAGGTACATTTGTGAAACTACTAAACGGATTGTCATGTAGTTTTCATAGGACAGATTATAAATGAAAAGAATATATACGCTTTGTTTAATTAAAATTGGATACCGAAAAACTCATCATCATTTTACGATATTTGCTTTTTGCTTTCAAACTTTGGTTAGAATTCTCCGTTTAAAGACCTAGGGCCAGCTAATCCACAATACAATATCGAATTACTTTGAAATAGGTCAGTATAACTAAACAGATATCAAATTGAAATGATTCTCATGGTTCATCTCATCTCTGCACCGCCTTCAATATCTCTCGCTGTCGGGACTGACGTTCCATTAACGCTTCGAGCTTCTGATGCATTTGTGAACATTTTACGAGATGTTTACGAGTTCTCAGTTGAATATTGAAATGTAGAGAAGGTACATTGGTAGGGGCTTTATATTGTTACAGTACAGTAAGTATTTTAGGCATCTGATAAAAGTATTAATCGTGTAACTGTACTGTTCATGTATTTTTAACAGACTTTACAAATAGGACGGGTTTATCAAATCGACCTGTATATTTTTATGTTTGTTACCTCAGTCTGTCATTTATGAATCGATTAGGATTTTTTTTTCGAAAATATATACCACCAAATTGGTCCTATAGTATCTTTTCAAAATCGCTTTAGAAGTTTAGTTTTAAAATTGAAAGAACTAGAATAATTATGTCGTCTAAGTAAACGAAATTGCGAATTTTGCTTTCTTGTGTCGTTTTTTTTTATTTATGTTTTTGCGTTGGGACTGGTTGAGTCTACTTCTTACTTACTTATAGATATAACGTCACATCTTTTCTCCTTTTCAGGAGTAGGCAGAGGTATAACATCTCAGGCTGCTAGTCGTACCGCTTGCGCATCGCATCAGTTGCGTTTTTGCGATGGGTTTGGTTTACTACTTTTTTACATATTATAAGCAAACTTCACCATAAATATTCATATTCCCTACCAATTTCAATCGGCCGAGTTATTTTTGGCGTTTTCATTAAGGATTCCAAGTGTCTGAGATATGGGTTGATTAATCTAAACACAAAAGTCGAATTTTTTTTAATTTATTTTATTTAGGCATAGATACAGAGTATAAATTATAATTATACAAAAATAAAAAAAAAATTCACGTCGAATTGATAACCTCCTTTTTTTGAAGTCGGTTGAAAAAGGATGCATATAATAGTGTTAACAGTGCTAAATACAAACTCCGATAAAAGCTACGCACAGCATTACTACAACTAACACTAATTAAATCTCAGACTATCACATATTTAAACTCGACATATACGGAGGTCGACGACTCGGACAATAAACTCGTAAGCCTGTTTAGTGGTCGGATTTATCTTTTGTCTAGGGCTCGCTCATTGTCTCGCAAACTCCGGTAGTTTCCGGAACTAAAAATAGTTCACGAATTCACTGTAAGATGTCGTTATATTATGGTTGTCAACAGTTTTGTGTAATTCGAATATGTTTAATGTTTTTGTCACCTTACTTCAAGTATATTAAAGGTAGCGATCTTTTATGTCCAGACTTTGGACATATGACTTCGTGATGAGTGTGGCGTGCCTTGGTCTGCCAGACCCCGCAGAGGACGAAGATTAGACGAATTAATATGAAAAACAATATCCATAGGCGCCGCAAAATTAGTTTTAGGGAGGTGCATTGACACCTACGCACTAAACTACCTACTTAATATCATTAACCCGTCATGACTTGTCAAACAGCTACGCGTGTGACGGAAAAATAACCTTATTATGTAGTATATAAGGTTATAATCCCGTGACACACGCAAATGTCATGTAGCTGTCTTGGCTCGCCGGCGAGCCACGAGAGACCAAGAGTTAAGGTACTGCCTCGGTGGCGTAGTTATATTGCATGTCCGGTACAATAGCGCTCTGAGGTCCTGGGTTCGAATCCCGGGTCGGGCAAAGTGATATTTGGGTTTTTACGCTCAGTATCAGCCTGGAGTCTGGAATTTGTGCCCGATATGGCGATAGGCTCGCCCCCTATCACATCATGGGACGGAACATACTTGGCGAAAAGTGGGTGCCCTAGTTGCGCCTCTGCATACCCCTTCGGGGATAAATGCGTGATGTTATGTATGTTATGTAATATCATTAAGTGGGTTTTTGAAAATGTTTTATCATAAAAACACCTCTGAGGTCGATAGTTCATTAGTGACTTATGTTTTTTGTGATTTATTTATGGGGCAAGTGCATGCACCCACCTCCAGGCGCCCATGTCAATATTTTTTTTTATACCTTACTCTTTTAATACGTCTACTATTTTATCTAAGTACTATACAGATTTAAGTAAGTCAAACAGGTAACATAATTCAGACTCCACCTGATAATATAAAAATTCCAATTCCTGCCAACCCTAGCAGATACCCTTGGGCTAGTTGGATCCATTTTTGTTCTGCACATAACTGCTCCACCGCTATTGAAAAGTTCGCCTGAGGCCAACAGGTACGTGGCATTCAGAATTAAAATCATACCCACAGACTATAAATTGGAGAATGAAGACTTAGGGTTGTAACCAGGTCGCCTTTGTATAATCATTTACGATAATCTATATATATAAAAATGAATCCTTATTTCCCTTGGTCACGCCATCACGCGTGAACGGCTGGACCGATTTCACTATTTTTTGTTGTTGTGTTTGTTATTGTCAGGAGAAGGTTCTTATAAAAATATTACTTTTATATAACTGTCAATTGTTTGAAATAACTGTCAGCGATTGATAGAATACGCGCTGCAAATTCATAGTTAAGATTGGACAACGTCTGTCGGGTCAACTAGTAGAAAATAAACATATGTATGGGATAATATATTTTAGTGATAATATATAAGCGACTTTATTTAAATAATAATAAAGTATTCTCATGTATCTTGATTTATTATAAGTGCAACTATGTTCGCGTACGTAATGCATAGAGCATTTTATTTTATTTATAAGTTAGCCCAAATCCCGGGTCGGGTAAAGTGATATAGGGCTTATTTTTATTGCTTTGAATGACGAGACGAGCGTGCCGTTCGCCTGATAGTAAGCGATACGACCGGCCATGAACAGTAGAAACCAACCTCACTTTCAATTACAAAGTTTTATTGGGTATCCCATTATTCTTTGACAAAACTTAACTGTCCATTGTTAAGGCTTGATATTGTATTTTTTTGGCGAGCTAAAATATTTCGCTTGTAGAAGGGTTTTCGCGTAATGGAACAATAACAACGAATAGTTACATCTAAAGTCAACAACGAACCTTGTAAATACAGTTTAACGACTAAAAAAACAACGTCACGAAAATGAATTCAGTTTGTTGTCCCAAAATGGCGTACGTAGCAAATATTTACACGAAATAATATGAATAATTCACAGTTATTTATAGTAAAATTGTTATTCAATTTTAAATACGCTTTTGCGAGAATGTAAAATAGTTTTATGAAAACAAAATAAACGTAGTACATCACGCATTTAACACTGAAGGGGTATGCAGAGGTGCAACCAGGGCAACCATTTTTCGTCACGTGTGTTCCGTCCCATGATGTAATACAGCGCGCGCCTATCGCTATATCAGACATAAATTCCAAACTTCAAGCTGATACTAAAAAGTAAAACCCTAATATCACTTTGCTCGACCCGGGATTCGAACCCAGCACCTCAGAGTCCTGCCGTATCGCGTATGCAATACAAGAAGTGAGGTAAAGTTGAGTTTTAATATAGAATGCAAAATAAAATTATATATAATCCAATAATTGAAGCCAAGATGTCACTTTTCTCTGTCGTAAACTATTTAATAAATAAGTCTAAATAGTAAGCATACTAGGTTCAGCAACATTTCAATATGCTATAAATATAAAGTAAAACTAACTACAGAGAAAATCATATCCAACACCGAAGCAAGTCAATAAAATCTTGATATCAATCATTTATACATTACTGTAACAGCAGGCAATATAAATAGATTAAAGGCGATCACGTGGTAAAAGCATTTTCAGAAATAGAGCCCTTATCGTGAGTACATATCATTTTCTCCAATAAGTTAAACTCATTGATAGACAACATTTACTGATTTTATTAAAGCAATGTGTTAATATACTCCAAGACACTGAGCTCATTCTGTGTAGATCAGACCGTCAACACATAACAATTTTTTTTTTTTAAATGTAGTTAGATCTTGTAACGTTCACTCACGGATGACTAACAACTCAGTCCGCCCCGTGACTATGAAGGCTACAAAGTCTTCAAAACGTCTCGAAGTTTAACATAATAAACGAAATAATAATACAAATAACCATGATAAAATCCGTAAATGAGTTTTATTTCAGCGTTAATATAAGTATTCTAGTATAAAGAAGTGTAAGTTCTTCGATAAAACATTTTCATAATTCAAATCTTAATAATCTAAATTATGCAATTTAGAGTTATCTACTTCTTTATAGTGGGTTTTGAAGTCGATTTTATTGTTTATAAAAAAGTTTTTTCTAGCTTATGCCCTCTGCTACAGCCGTGTAAAAGCGTTTTTTCGGAATAGAATCACATTTTCTCGACAAAAAATGTCCCATGTGTCATAACGATGTTTCATTTTTATATCGGAAAATTCAGTTGGATTTTTTTTAGAAAAGACTTCAACGCTGTCTATTCTATAATTAGTTATAGGTTTTATGATTTACTAGGTTTCTATTTCGCCCGCGGTTCTGCCCCTGTGAAAAAATATTTTCGGGATAAATAATAAATATAATAGGGCACACACCTCTGACTTTTCTAAAATCATGTGTGTATTCTTTGTGAATTATCGTTCGCTCTAACGGTGAAGGAAAACATCGTGAGGAAACATGCACATCTGAGAAGTTCTCTATAGGAATTTCGAGGGTGTGTGAAGTCTACCAATCCGCACTAGGCCAGCGTGGTGGACTAAGGCTTAATCCCTCTCAGTAGTAGAAGAGGCCCGTGCTCAGCAGTGGGCAAGTATAATACAGGGCTGATATTATTATATTATTATTAATAAATAAAAAGTAGCCAATAGCTCTCAGGAGTAATATAGCTTCCTATTTATGAAAGAATTTTCGAAATCGTTCCAGAGATATACAATACAAACAAACAAAGTTAGAAAAGTTTGCCTCTTTATAATAAGAATATAGATAAAGACATGGTTTCCATTTAGATTATAAATTTACAAACATTTTTTCAGCAATGCCGGATACCTTTCCCTAATACCTCCTGTGAATTATTTTTTGCAAAAAGGAAAGTCTACGAAGAAATAGGAGATAAGCGGGTTTCCAACAAAAACACTAATCACCAAAAGTTTTTATCATTCATTCTTGTTGTTGAAGTAATTAACAAAACAAAGCAACGTTAAAAAGGCGGTCTGACATAACTCCGTCGGAAGCCGCGGGGAGTCCGTGTTATATCTAAGTGGTAGGTACAGTCGGGCACACATTTGGAACACATTCAAAACGTCACTACACGATTATTGAAATTCGCCATATTCAAAAGAAAGTTAAACGTTTGAAGTTTATTTCAGTAAATATTGTATAAAAGATGGTAAATTAATTACAGTATTTAATTATAACTTGTAATAGATAAATACAATGCAACAATAATTCCCTTGTAGCAGCATAAACAGGACTGACTGCCGAGTCATTCGTCCGGCCTTTTATATTGAATTTACCCCACGCGTACATTACCCTACCACCAGTGTCACCTAGTATTATCATGTAACTTATAACTACCCGACAGATTGTAATGTTACAATTGACATTAGTTTATTCTAGAGCCTTCGCCCGTGAGAAAGGATTTTTCCTTGGTTTTTAGCCAGGAAAGAGCCCAGCTATATATTTTCCAGGGATATAAATAGCCTTGTCCTTCCTAGTCTCAAACTATCTACAAACCAAATTTCATCTAAATGCCTTCAAGAAGTTTTTGAGTTTATCGGTTTTAGACAGACAGACGTGATAGGTGACTTTTTTAATTATATGCAAGGATAAGCAATCGACTATTTAATAGTACCGCGAAGTCAAAATATTATTAATTTAAAGGGAAAAGGTATTTTGCATTCATTAGTCGAGAGAGACTTTGCTTAAATATATATAATATAATAATATAATATATTGGAAGGCCTTGCTATCTCTACTTTTGTAAACGAGACAAACTTTTATCTTTGTTCGAAAGTTTATAAATTTGTCTTACTCGGCTTCGTTAGTGAAGCGACAATAGCCGATTTGGAGTTTTGTATTTGTTCAGCAAATTTTGTTGCTCACTGTACATAGCTTATATTACGTAAAATGTTAATCAGTCAAAATGTTCTAAAGGAAAAAAAGGAAATATAATAAACTGATTAAATCTATCAAGAGCCTCGTTTAGAAGTGTTTTTGTTTTATGATGACATCGAGTAGATTTGATGTAATAAATTTTTGATCCAAGTAATATATTATACTAGCTTCCGCCCGCAGCTTCGCCCGTGTGGATTTCGGGTTTCAAAAATGGAGAAGGTGCTCAATTTGTCGGGATGTTTTTTTAATTTATGGTGGTATGCAGGTGGTCCGATTGTCCGGTCAGGGTCTGATGATGGGATCCTGGTGAAATCGAAGGAACTTTTAACCATTAAGGTTGCACACGAAATGACGGAAGCTTAAAAATGGAGTAACTTCTCCCGTTTTCCCAACATTTTCCATCACTGCTATGCTCCTATTAATTGTAGCGTGATGAAAAGTATACTCTAACCAGCTCAGGAGTATGAAAAATAATTGTACCAAGTTAAGTTAAAATCCGTCGAGAAGTTTTTGTTTCTATAACGGTTATACAGATTACAGACAGACAGACAGACAAAAATTTTACTAATTGCATTTTTGGCATCAGTATCGATCCCTAATCACCCCCAGTTATTTTGGAAATATATTTCATGTACAGAATTGACCTCTCTACAGATTTATTATAAGTATAGATATGCAAAAGTAGCTCAAAAATTGTCCATAACGAAAACATGCATTTTAAAGTAAAACAAAAGAAATAATGTCGTGAAGCCAACCAAATAACTAATGATATATTAAATTTTGTGACTGTTCAATTTAGTCGGGTCCGCGATATCACTTTTGTTGAGTTTCAGAACGCGACATTACATTATTATATTCTGTGCTCCAACGCACACTGCTTTGATGTTAGGAACACACCTACATTGCTTAGATAACAGTGGACTTTATACAATAGCAATAAAGCTCAAATTGACTCTACGTATTAGTTAGAAAACGTTTGTATGGGAAATAGAAAAATTTTTCTCATCTTTTAAACCTTCCCTAGACCTCCACGAATAATTTAAGACCAAGATAAGATAAATCCGTTCAGCCGTTCTCGAGTTTTAGCGAGACTAACGAACAGCAATTCATTTTTATATATATAGATTATATAACTCTATAACTTTTTACTGGTGGTAGGTCTCTGCTTCTGTCGCAATGTCTATTTGCCGCTAACCAACTTTGTGCAGTGTTGTATTCCAGTTTGAAGGATGTGTGTGCGTGCGCGCGTGTGTGTGCGTGTGCCCGTGTATGTGTGTTGCGTGTACGTTATACGCCATCCACTTTTTTAATATCTAGATTGTATTATAACCGAGCGGTTTTGAATTATAAATAGCTACTAGCTTGACCTCTTTACCAAAATTAAATTTGTGGTTTTGTTGTTAAAGATATAAACTAGTTCGAAGGAAGTGTATATCTCGTGCCGTCTTGTTAACCCTTAAATCCTTTTTTACGAGCCAGCCCATTTCGGCAGTGTCTGTTTGTCTATAAATCTTCGGCTTTAGGACTTTGGTAGTTCCGTTATGTTATAGATATCGCTGCTTCACCCGCGTGAAGGAGTTTTCCTGTATCATATTTTTTTCTGACTTACTTGATATGTATCGTCATATTGCGACCAAATTACACAAAATCATTATAAATTGTAGCCTATGTGTTATTGTAATGTATAAACAATGTTACTGTAAAGTTTCATTCAAATCCGTTTTGTTGATTTTTCGTGAAAGAGGAACAAACATACATACATCCATACATCTATCGTCACAAACTTTCGCATTTATAATATTAGTAGGATAGTATTTGACTGCTCCTCCGCTCGCGTGAAAAGCGCGTAAATAAGTTACCGGGAATAAAGCCAGCACTCGGAGTAATGTGGGTTTCTATTAGTAAAAGAAAATCAAAATCGGTTTAGTAGTAACTCAGATTAGTGCGTTCAAATAGACTCTTCAACTTTATATACTACTATACATTTACGAGAATATAAAATGCATTTGAAAGACCGTAAAAGTCTGAAAGGATATTGAAGTTATTTTTCAGTTCTCGCACCCACTGCAACTGTGATCGAACTGAGCTTTGAGGCTACACAATTTTTGGGGAAACAAAATTGCCAGCGAAATATTTGAGATGGAAAATGTAGCTGGGAATATTTGTTTCCGTGCTCAGTAGCGTATATAACACTTCAGTCAACGTATTTAACTAACTATATAACATGGTTTGCTTATTGCGTGACCGCCTCAAAATTATATTACGATATTGTGTGTCTAATTTGCTGCGCTTGCCAAGTTCATCAATTCATCAAGATGAAATTTATATTAACACTCAAGTCAGGGCGTCCAGAACACGCAGCTTAGGCAGGCCCCCCACGAGATGGACCGACGATCTGGTAAGGGTCGCCGGAGTCCGATGGATGAAGGCGGCCCAGAACCGGTCCCTGTGGCGCTCAATGGTGGAGGCCTATGTCCAGCAGTGGACGATTCCCGGCTGAAATGATGATGACGACTCAGGTCTATAGTCTCTTTCCACTGTGAGAAAACCAAACTTATAAGTAAACGCGATTATAAGACATGACTTATATCGCATATTTTGCCATTTTGAGGGAATCAAAACCTCTAGGTACTTATCGGTGACCTAAAATCATGAAATCGGGCAAAAAGCAATGTTAGTATATGTACCAGAAAAAATATAATAAGCGTAAATATTATGTTTAAATAACAAATAAAGATAGTTTATACTAATAGGAAGCTACATTACTTCTGTGGTACAGGTTACTTTTTATTTCGGGATATTTTATCTTGGAAATACTATTTCATACGAACAGAGCCACGGGCAACAGTTAGTCACCTCATAAATCTTCATTGACGTTAATCATCACGTTCGAAAATGATTGTTCAAATAACTTGAAATCAAATTGAAGCCCCGCCATGCTTCAGCGCGTCACAATCAGAGGCGGCTTTAGGGGGTAGCGAACCGGGCAACCGACCAAGGCTTCGCGCCTACAGGGGCCTCGCACGCTTTGGGGGACTTTTTTTACGATCTTACCGAGCAAACTGTTAAAACCGGGGAATTTTCTTGCACCGTCCGGGGCAACGCGTTGTATTTTTGATTTCGCATGGGGCCTCGCGTTCGCTAAGGCCGCCACTGGTCACACTAATGCCAATATCAGCACATATCGAATTATCGGTACACCGGTATCGGTAAATTGAGTATGCTTTATATCAATTGGTTATTTGTGGTATAATTTAGTTACTTATTTCGTCGAGTCTAACAACAAAATAACATCACGCCTTTATTTCGCAAGGGGTAGGCAGATATGCAAGCAGAGCACTCACTTTTCGCCTGTGTGTTTCGTCCCATTATGTCATAGGGGATTAGCCTATCGTATTGGGGACAGATTCCTGACTCCAGGTGTGTCAAGTAATATTTTTATCTGCAAGTATATATCCTCTAGAAATAAAGATTGGTTTGGATGAGGCCACAGAACACAGGTAGTTTATATTTTATTTATTATTAATATTTATGGGTGGTGATAGGATATATTTTATGGCAGCCCGGATAGCGACCACTACACACAAGCTGTTAAACCGCGTCATAGTAGCTCACATACGTGTGCTGCGTTCCGGGATTAGCAAGAGTATATCCGGTTCCAACAAGCCGGCATAGTTGCGTCGACTGCCGAGGGTGATTACCCATTAGCAGACATTCCATTGCACCCCACTCCACTTACCATCAGATCCTGTGGGATAACTCTGCCATGTACGTATAAAACAAATATATATAATCTTCTATATGTGTGTGTTGAAGTGCGATAGCCTAGTTGGGTGTGGAACGGACTGCCGAGACGAATGTCCGCAGGTTCAAATCCCAAGGGCATAACTCTGATTTTTCAAAAAAAAATCTTTGTGAATTATCGCTTGCTTTAACGATGAAGGAAAACATCGTGAGGAAACCTGAATACCTGACAAGTTCTCTATAGGAATTTCGAGGGTGTGTGAAGTCTACCAATCCGCACTAGGCCAGCGTGGTGGACTAAGGCCTAATCCCTCTCAGTAGTAGAGGAGGCCCGTGCTCAGCAGTGGGCAAGTATATAACACAGGGCTGATATTGTTATTATTATTATTATTATATGTGAAACAACTGCCTTGGTGGGTTTTATAATGTACCTTGCCTGTGGCTTCGCCCGCGTGAATAAGTTTTTTCGAGGTAAATATTTTCCCGGTATAAGGTTATATAACACTCAGTAGTAATGTAGGTTCTTATTAGTGACAAAAAATCTGAACCTTTTGAGTCTTTCCTGAGATTAGCGCGTTAAAACAAACAAACTCTTCAGTTTTATATTTGTACTAGCTTTTGCCCGCGGCTCCGCCGGCGTTATAATGTTTTTCGGGCTAAAGTTTTCCGTTATAAAAGTCACGCTATATATTTTCCCGAGAGCCTATGCTCTTCCCAGGGTCTCAAACTGTCTCCATACCAAATTTCATCTTAATACGTTGGGTAGTTTTTGAGTTTAACACGTTCAGGCAGACAGATGCAGCGGGGGACATTGTTTTATAATATATTTTTGTAGAACTTTTAAGAGTAACAATCCGGTCATACATCATTGTTGCATAACTTTAACTGTTTACGCAGCGCACGCAACGGAAGCTCTCAAAACTAATAAATTTTCTCCGTTTGGGAAACATGTTTCATTACTACTCCGCTCTTATTGGTTATAGCGTGATAATATATACCCTATAACACTCCAGGAAGAAAAGGCTATCCAACACAAAAAGATTTTTTCAGTTTGAGCTGATACTTCCTGAGATAAGCCATTACTGCTCCGTTCCTATTGTGTATAGCGTGATGATATATAGCCTATAGCACTCCACGAACAAAGGGCTATCCAACACAAAAAAATTTCAGTTTGAACCGGTAGTTCCTGAGATTAGCGCGTTCAAACAAACAAACAAACTCTTCACCATTATATAATAGTATAGATAAATAAGGACAACAGATGCAGCGCCTTTTATAGCTTTAAACAAAATCTGATAAAACCTTCTCGATAACCCCTCGGATTTCAACATGAAAAATTTCTAAAGCTTATATTTACTCCACGTTCTTATGGATTTGCTGACATTAAGGCATTCGTTTCGAGAAAACCTTTTTTACGAATCATCTTTATAGAATTCTAAACGTATTCATGATTGCGTCATTCGAGACGGCGGTCTTTAAGGCGTTTTCATTTTTTAAAAGCAGCCGCAATAGGGTAGTTAACGACTTTTTTAAGTATATTTATCAGAAATGTATTTCATTCAAAATCCATCGGACAAATAGTTTTTAAAAATCCACGCAATAATAAGTTATGCTTTGGAATTTGGTGAAAAGGGAAGCTGTCAAATTACAGTAATAATGAAATGTGACGTCACCCAGTGTCACCGGCCATAACACTGCGTGAGTGAGAAAAGGACAGCGCGATAACCCCACCATGCTCCCACTTTTGCTCACAACAATATTTCAAATATGAATAAGTGCTTTATTTGCCAACCAATTTTGGTGCTTATTTTACAAAAGAATTTCTTTTACTTATTATTTTCTGTTACATATAAAATAACAAACTAAATCAAACATAGGAAAACTACCCTATTTTGTTAAGATTTTTAAATTATTATTTTATCACTCAAAGGTCCTTTTCAGTTTGATGAGGTGGGATTGTTTGTGGTTTTTCAGAGGTGAACAAAATTATGTTAATAGCGGTAATTAGAAAGGACTGTGATATAGGAGACCGAGACCGGATTATATGCAACTTAAAAATCCCGAAATATCTTGGGCTTCGAGTCGCCCTTGCAGAGTAAGTGTGGAAAATAAACAAGGTTCTCCGTCGAATAGGAACTTATATTTTAATAGAATTAACACGTTAGACAACCGTATTAGACTAGCACACATTGCTTAGTAACAGTACATGGTTATTTTATTCCAAATACTACAATTCAAAAAGATACATAATGTTACGCGGCCAGTTTACATTACATTATTAAAAAGGCTTTGTATTTGTCTATGCAAACCTCAACAAAATATGCATGATATGCCGGAAAAAATCCTATAATATGCAACATCAATTAATAAAAAGTAACTTTATTTTTAATACCAGCTAGACAAAGTGACCCCACTGTACCTGGTCGTAAGTGGAGAGGGGTCCAATAGAATGTCGACTGTGGAGAGATGATTATCCCTTGGCAGTCGACACAATTATGCCGGCCTGTTGGAACCGGACACACTTACGTGAGCCGCGGGCCCCTATGGCGGGTTTTCACACATTGTGTACGGTGGTCGCTATCCGGGCGGATATAAACTATATCCTACCACCAGCAATTATGTTATGTTGTGTTTTAGGCATAATGAAATTGAATTGCTAATGTTTCACAAATTGTGGAAGTTGTGACTGCTCTTTTATATATTTTTTAATTATTTGTTACAATATAATGTTACAGCTATTTTCTCTCCAATAATAAATAAATAAACAGTATCGTAGAAGTAATATGTACAAATAAATAATAAAAAATCTTACTAATAGTAAATCTTCTTTATGTTCTTTGACCTTGAACACTCATACTCCAGACTGTAATTAGCTTCTAGAGTTTGTTGGCTTGAACAAACTCATTTCACAAACAAAATGGCAAAGTCGTAACAACTTCAAACGCTTTTCATTTCATTTAGAACACAATTGCGTAAATAGGGCGTAGGTTTGTCAACTCATAAATAAATTAACTAAAACTTTGAAACTAGTTTATAACACTGATAAGAAAATAGGATTGGGTTTATTCGTTTCCGGATCAGCCTGCGTATAACCGGTTCGAACAGCATAATTATGTCGACTGCCGAGAGGTAATAATTTCTCGTCAGTCGACATTCTGTTGGACCCCACTCCGATTACCATTAGGTGCAGTGTGAAAATGTGAAAAAAAGTTTTATAACCTGTAAGAAAGAAATCTTTAATTTGTACCCCAACTAAGAATAACGAGATGGAATTTCCTATCGTACATTTTTCTTTCCGATTTTATTATTAAGCTATAAATTAAAAACTGATTATTATCTTTCGTTTTTCTGTTAATTCTTAAATCCATTATTACATCATTTTGGTATTTGTTTCATACCGTTTTGTTCTTACTTATATAGAACAGTTTCCAACTTTGTTCGTCGACTTCTCCGAGCTATTGTCGCGATAAGCAGATGTAACTGAATGAGGTCGAGTCGAGGCGTTATCGGCCCTTACGTAACGCGTGGTGACACGTTACGTTGTTGTATGGCATAGATTAACGTATACGTTACAATATTTATTTATTTATTTGAACAGCCAACAAAACATACACCTTACATAGTTTTTAACAATTCAGTAAGTAATTGCTGCAGTGCTGTTTTAATTACAGGCTGTCACATCATGAACATATGAATACATAACAATAAACAATTGGCTGCACCATAAGTGCAGTATAATCTAAATATAAGACTGAATATAAAACTAGATTTAGGTTTCAATAAGTGAGTTTAATAATTTCTTTTTGAAGATAGGTAGTCATTAAATACGTCAATACAAGCAGATTTTTCTACAATTCGGTTATATAATCGGGATAAGCTAGGGACAGGCGAGTGGCTACCAAGGTTTGTTCTGCTTTTATCTTTTTATATCTGTATCCAAGTTCCGATTGGATACAAATATATACATAAACGTCCCAGATCACTAGAATTAAAGTGACTAAAAATGAATATATTAGTCTTATTTCCTCATAATCATATTATAATAATTATCGCGTCTATTTCTAAACTTATTTCGGCCGGTGTATACTAATTAAAATAATGGCTCACTGGAAATTAGCCGAGTTAATTAATAAACTTCACTGGAACGGTTGCTTCTAAATAGTTAAGCTATATTATTACAAAATGAACTATGTTTACCGTTTAAAGTATTTAATGTTTCGCAAATATTTTGTAGATTTTGCTAGCGTCTGGAATCATTTTCAGGTATAAATAATTCAGTGTGTTTTTCTGGGGTAAATGAGAACCTGTACCTAATCTAGCATATGGTCTCTCTATGTACCAAATTTAATCGATAGATGCTCAACGGTTTCAATTTTTGCGTTTAAAATATTGTTCGGATTAGGGAGTTCATTCGTAGTTACCTGCTTGAAGAGATAGCACCTCGTTATTTTTTAATTTCCCTTTTATTTCTTTACTACTATACGGGTATAGTGTAACGTATAAAATGGTAATGGCATTAAAAAATTCGAAATTGACTGCCACTATGGCGTAGTTGTAATGTGTACGCGGTACGAGTACGACTAAGACCCTGAGATGCTGGCTTCGAATCCCGGGTCGGGCCAAAAATTACTCAGACTCATACCTGGCTGATCTTCGTTGAGATTGGCCACCGTGGACGAAATTCGGCTAGGAGGGATTCATTCATTCAATTTCAGAATCGATTTAAATATCAATATTTACGAATAGCCTCTTGTCTCACGTGAACCCTTTCAGACATGTAATCATGCGCAAATCGTTATAAAATAAGCCAAAATGATCTTTATCTTAGTTACATCGTTGTTTACATAATTTTATTTTCGGTTTAATAATTTTATCCGTTAAACTTTGTAAAATCTTCAATAAAATTCCCGGAACATCAAATCTCTTAGATTCAAATACAAAGCGTAATTGTACGGTGTGCCGTATTGTTCGAAATGCGGGCTTACATGGAAATTATCATAAATATTTTATCAGGCAGCCGCAACATGTGGCTTTCGTGATATGAATCATTTATAACAAAAATGCTTGTTGCTGTTTATGGTTAAAAATTTGTATTTTTAACACATAACATTTCAATTTAATTTAACAGATCAATTAGAATTTTCGTGCGATGATTTATATATAACAAATTAGGATTCAAGATCAATGAGAATCCTTAAAAACATGCAATGATAAACCTATTTTTATGAAGTCCGTATTTTTTATTTGAATACTAGTGACACGCCCCGGCTTCGCACGGGTGCAATGCTAATACTAAATACACTACAGAACTGAACTTTGTATATAAAAACATAGCGGCCCGCTCTGGCTTCGCACGGGTATAACATAACAAAATAACAGTATTTCTCCACTATTTAATGGATGTTATTATTATACACTAGCTTACGCCCGCAGCTTCGCCCGCGTGGATTTCGGGTTTCAAAAATGGAGAAGGTGCTCAATTTGTCGGGATGTTTTTTTAATTTATGGTGGTATGCAGGTGGTCCGATTGTCCGGTCAGGGTCTGATGATGGGATCCTGGTGAAATCGAAGGAACTTTTAACCATTAAGGTTGCACACGAAATGACGGAAGCTTAAAAATGGAGTAACTTCTCCCGTTTTCCCAACATTTTCCATCACTGCTATGCTCCTATTAATTGTAGCGTGATGAAAAGTATACTATAACCAGCTCAGGAGTATGAAAAATAATTTTACCAAGTTAAGTTAAAATCCGTCGAGTAGTTTTTGTTTCTATAACGGTTATACAGACAGACAAAAATTTTACTAATTGCATTTTTGGCATCAGTATCGATCCCTAATCACCCCAGTTATTTTGGAAATATATTTTATGTACAGAATTGACCTCTCTACAGATTTATTATAAGTATAGATATGCAAAAGTAGCTCAAAAATTGTCCATAACGAAAACATGCATTTTAAAGTAAAACAAAAGAAATAATATCGTGAAGCCAACCAAATAACTAATGATATATTAAATTTTGTGACTGTTCAATTTAGTCGGGTCCGCGATATCACTTTTGTTGAGTTTCAGAACGCGACATTACATTATTATATTCTGTGCTCCAACGCACACTGCTTTGATGTTAGGAACACACCTACATTGCTTAGACAACAGTGAACTTTATACAATAGCAATAAAGCTCAAATTGACTCTACGTATTAGTTAGAAAACGTTTGTATGGGAAATAGAAAAATGCTGTTTTGAGGATTTTCCCGGCAATTATTCGAATTTTTCTCACCTTTTAAATCTTCCCTAGACCTCCACGAATAATTCAAGACCAAGATAAGATAAATCCGTTCAGCCGTTCTCGAGTTTTAGCGAGACTAACGAACAGCAATTCATTTTTATATATATAGATATATTAAAACTAGCTTCCGCCCGCAGCTTCGCCCGCGTGGATTTCGGGTTTCAAAAATGGAGAAGGTGCTCAATTTGTCGGGATGTTTTTTTAATTTATGGTGGTATGCAGGTGGTCCGATTGTCCGGTCAGGGTCTGAGGATGGGATCCTGGTGAAATCGAAGGAACTTTTAACCATTAAGGTTGCACACGAATTGACGGAAGCTTAAAAATGGAGTAACTTCTCCCGTTTTCCCAACATTTTCCATCACTGCTATGCTCTTATTAATTGTAGCGTGATGAAAAGTATACTATAACCAGCTCAGGAGTATGAAAAATAATTGTACCAAGTTAAGTTAAAATCCGTCGAGTAGTTTTTGTTTCTATAACGGTTATACAGACAGACAAAAATTTTACTAATTGCATTTTGGCATCAGTGTCGATCCCTAATCACCCCAGTTATTTTGGAAATATATTTCATGTACAGAATTGACCTCTCTACAGATTTATTATAAGTATAGATATGCAAAAGTAGCTCAAAATTGTCCATAACGAAAACATGCATTTTAAAGTAAGACAAAAGAAATAATATCGTGAAGCCAACCAAATAACTAATGATATATTAAATTTTGTGACTGTTCAATTTAGTCGGGTCCGCGATGTCACTTTTGTTGAGTTTCAGAACGCGACATTACATTATTATATTCTGTGCTCCAACGCACACTGCTTTGATGTTAGGAACACACCTACATTGCTTAGACAACAGTGAACTTTATACAATAGCAATAAAGCTCAAATTGACTCTACGTATTAGTTAGAAAACGTTTGTATGGGAAATAGAAAAATGCTGTTTTGAGGATTTTCCCGGCAATTATTCGAATTTTTCTCACCTTTTAAACCTTCCCTAGACCTCCACGAATAATTCAAGACCAAGATAAGATAAATCCGTTCAGCCGTTCTCGAGTTTTAGCGAGACTAACGAACAGCAATTCATTTTTATATATATAGATTAACTTTTGCTTCGGGCTTCGGCCGCGTGAAGGCGTTTTCCGGAATAAAAAGTCCCGATATATATATTCCCGAGATATAAAGTAGCCTATAACCTTCCCAGGGTCTTAAACTATCTCCATACCAAATTTCATAAAAGCCATTCAGTAGATTGTGAGAAAATGGATAATATACCGAATCGAAAATCGATAATATATACAGACAGAAAAAGGGAATTTGTATAATGATTATGTTTACGCGAATGTTAGACAAAAAAAAAATCGGATTATCACGGTTTTAATACATTACTTTTTCTTCCGATGTTCCCTTCAGTTTCGTAGATATTGTAACTTTGACTTTGCGGATGAACAACACCTCAATCCCCCCGTGACCTACAAGGCTACGAAGTCTTCGATACGTCGGGAGAAAAAGTAAAATAATAAAACCGCGATAAAATCCGAAAAATAGTTTAATTTTTAGGGAATTTGTTTTATAACATGTAAAGATCTTGTTTTATCAATGGCTAAATATATTATGAGAATGCATTTCTAAATATATTATGAGCATTTATTCAGCATAAAAGAAAAATACTTATATTGATTGTTATTCGGAATCAGCACCACGACGTTTATATTTAACCCGTTTCGGTTTAACCGTGGAAGTGTTTGTTTAAAGAGCTCCGTACACCGGAAGCGATTAATAACAGCTCCAAACCGTACCGCGCAACTTGAAGCCTTGGGCATTCCTCCTCATTGTTTGAATTTTGATTTAAAAAAATAATTTTGACAAAAAATTAAACCGCCTTCAAAAACCACTCAAAACCAAAAAAATATTTCAAATAACAGTTATATATTGGATACATATTTTGGAGTCGGTGCCTAATTAAAATTGCTAGATAGCAAACTAAATATAAAAAAAATCACGACGAATTGATAACCTCTTCCTTTTTTTGAAGTAGGTTAAAAAAAAGAAATATTGACTACAGAAATTTCGCTAATACTTCACCAACCAACCGACTTATACGACTGTCAATGACCAATTACTTCGGTCTGTTTTTTTAATCTGACTATACGTTTGTTAGCTCGGCAGGGCGGCTTATACCAACATACCGAACTTTCGGGTGAGGGCTTTAGGTACACGTAACCATGGACAATTAAGCGACCATGCTGAGGGCAACCCACTAATGGTTTACGAACCTCGACGCAGGACGGTCACTGGGAGAGGAGCCATCAACGATTATGTATACGCGTAATCGTAACAAACCTAACTATTATTATTACCGTATTTGTAGGCACGCGGGTTTGTAGCAAAAAGTGTCACAAATACCCTCAAACATCTATCTATATATAAAAATGAATCCCTATTTCCCTTGGTCACGCCATCACGCGTGAACGGCTGGACCGATTTCACTAATTTTTTTTGTTGTGTTTGGTATTGTCAGAAGGTTCTTTTGAAAGAAAAAAATTGCGCGGAAAATTTGAAAATTTAAGAAAACTTAACGAAAATATTAATTTTACATAACAGTCAGTGGTTTGAAATAACTGTCAGGGATAGACAGAATGCGCGCGTGCATACATAGTTAAGACAGGACAATGTCTGTCGAGTCAGCTAGTTACATATAAATGAATATTATGAAAACACTTATATACCTGCGTAGGAATTATTTCGTTGCCTTCATAATGATCTTTGCCTATTAGCTAACATATACTTTACCATACATTGGAATTATTCCTCCGCCTCTACATGGCCTTTGTAAGCGAGGTCACGGGCTCTTCGTCCCTCGAAGGGAATAAAAAACTGTTTGATCCACATATTGCGTCATATACTGTGTTGCATCATACATTTCCGCCCACTACCTCGACTATCGGCCTATAAAAATACTTGTAGTTCAGTTCGTATACATCAGCTTTATACATCGCCTCTGTACAAGCGATGCGTGTTAATAAACGCTCATATGCGTGCAATGGGCAGTCGCACCGCTGCACCTTGTGTATTACACCTAAGGGCGATTTCACATTTACATTGAATTCAAGCGGCGCGTCGTTACACATATATATATAAATCTATATAGTATATATGAACTGTATAACTATTATAGCATAAAGTATTAACGACTTGAATTTTGGGAACTTTGTTAGAACTAAACGCAAAACCCGCTGAATGGATTTGTATGATATTTTGTACACGAATTGATCATGTCCTGGATGTCGATCTACTTTTGCGGGATTTAATGTTACGTTACTACTTTGCGGTAGTTTAAAGTAAACAATATGGTGTTTGTTACAAAAGTGGCAAATTAAACTCTTGGGTGCATGGTTCTTACATCATGAAAGTATTTCCCCATTATTTCCCTTGAATTCCCATTATTATCGAACGGCTTACCTAGAGACGTCGACGAGAAGACGACTCGAGCTGCTTTTTTTATAACACGTTAGCCAGCAGTGGCGAAGGGTCCATTCAACCCGATTACTACCGGCTTCCCTTTTAGGTTTATTTATGGCTGTCTTAGTTTTTGTTTTTTGTTAAAATGGCGGTGATATATTAACTAGGGCAATTGTTTATTGCATCACATTTTTAAAAATTTCACCCTTCGCCACTGTTAGACATACGTTTGTTAGCCTAACTAGGGCCGGCTTGTACAAACATTGGACTTTCGGGTGAACGTTTTAGGTGCTCGCAACTCTTGGAAATTAAGTGACCATGCCGAGGGTGACGCTCTAACAGATTACGAACCAGGAACAGCCACTGGGAGAGAAGGAAACTTCAACGATTACGAACTGAATAAATGGTGGCAATACACCGTAGGAAATTTAATACCGATAAGCGTTTTCATGTAAAAACATGCGACGTGGCGCAACAACTCTGTGCCAATGTGAATTAGGCCTAACCCTTCCCGTCATTAGTTTCATATTTAATTGGCAGTGGACTGTGCTAAGTACGACTTAACCCCTTTATTGATCTGCGAGACGTTATTTATATAACATGCCTTTATGAACGATATGCAAATCTCGTGGATATTTTTAACATCTCTAACCGCTGACTATACGATCGGTAGGTAATGCTGTACGTGAAGTAATCATAGTAATATCATCTGAAATTCAGAATCAGTTTGCTAGTTTGTAGTGAATGGGGCGTCTTAATTTCTGATGAACTGTAATCTATATTGTGAACTGTGGTTTATATGTATGGGCCTTCAAAGTACTAGTAATGAATCCTTATAAATGTAACAATTACCAAACATATGTGTGTAATTAGCTTTATTTCCCGTAGGTTCAGTGCACACGAGCTAAACTATTGTCGATAAAGCTGAGCGCACAAAGGCGTAGTTTGTGGCGTTGCCGCGCATACTCCATGATCTCGTGCGTGCGCTGCGACAGCTGACCGGAGCTGAATGACGTCATGTCCACAAAGAAACACTCGCCGCAGCCTAGTGAGTATACGCCTCTATCAATTTAAAATTAGAACAGCAAATCGTGTTTTTTATCTTCTTTTTATAAAATTCATCCATAAAGACGTGCCCCATTACTTTCCTTTATCATTTACAGTGTGCGTGAACAGCACGTGTACACACACACACACTACCATAAATATTTGAATTTGGGCGCGATAATTTTAAATAAATTATTGATATTTATTTTATTCGAAACTTAATTTTTTTAATTTACATTTACGGTTCGAGTAACTTATTGTAAACTTTTATTCTCAAGAAGATAAGTTTGTGACTTAATTAAGTAACGCAATGTCAAAATGACGAATGTATGAATATTAATATGTAGGGACACAGTGTGTATTTCATAGAATTTGTATCATGATTTTACATGCTGTAGCTGCGCGGGAGTGCGCTCGCCAGCGTTCGTCAGTCGTCCCGTCACGCGCCACGTTAGCCCACGTAACCTTAGACAGTACCGTACTTATAATAGTGTTAAGCAGTGGCGAAGCGTCCATACAACTTGATTCCTACCGGCTTCACTTTTAGGTTTATTTACGTTTGCCTTAGTTTTTGTTAAATTGGCTGCGATATGTTAACTAAGGCAATTTTTTTTATCGGGTTACCTATTGATAAATTTCACCCTTCGCCCCTGGTGTTAAGGGATTTTATATTTGTGACCAATAAAGACTAAAGAATTCCCCACCTCTGGACTTTTATTTGTCACTTTTTCAGAGTCAAGTAGAGGATAACAAAGAGCATTCAGAACACAATAATTCGTACCCGTAACCTCCACAAACGGTATTGTATTTAATTTAATACAATAATTATACAAAAGTAACTGTTTGTTATCCTAAGATTGATAACTGATGGTAGGTCTTTAATATGTGAGAGTCCGCCTGGGTAGGCACCACCGGAATGTCTCTTTCTGCCGCCAAGCAGTAGTGTCTAGTCTCTGTTGTGTTCCGGTTTGAAGGACATTGTAGCCAGTGTAACTACTGGTAATAATAAGACTTTACATCTCATGTCTCAGGATGGCGAGCGCATCGGAATACCAAACAATACTTTGTAATTCAAGGTGTTGGATAATGTTTCTGATATGTATGCGCGGTCGTATTGCTTAGCATCAGGCGAACAGAAAGCTCGTATCGTCATACATAGCAATAAAAAAAAGGGCAATAAAATAAGATATTAGGCCATTAGTACAGTACAGTATCCCGAGGCGGCATAAATACTTACTTAACTTTTCAACGAGAAAACGCGTAAAACTATTTACGTAACGTTGATGGATGAGATGAACTCAATTTGTAAAGTAATCAATCAGCACGCGACAAAATATACAAATAAGCCGACGTCTCACAAGCTTATTCAATCGGGTTTACTTAAACCAAAATGATTAGATTTTTTTGATATTTTAATTACATACTGTCAAAATAACTAAATGATATAAAGAATAAGTACTGAGTGCGTTGACGTATATTCTATAGATACGAACGTCCATATAAACTATTTGTTCTATAACTAAAATGGCAACCAAAACGTCACTTTTATAATATATTTATTCACTTAAGGTTCTAGCTTAAGGTCCATTTTTCATACATTTTGTTTCACCTTTAATCTGGGTAACTAAACAAGTATTGACAAGTAAAGAATTTAAATTCACGTCTAGTTATATTTAAATTTCGTCGTATTAAATTTTAAAGTCCGAAATATCCATGCATATTAATTATTTTTACGTTTTTCTTTCAACTGCGAGAACTAATCACTAACTAGACGTGAATTAAAATTCTTTACTTGTCAATACTTGTTTAGTTACCCAGATTAAAGGTGAAACAAAATGTATGAAAAATGGACCTTAAGCTATAACCTTAACAACAAATAATTTTATTTATTTGACTAATATTTTTTATTCACATCCAGGTTTACACTTAGACTCGAGTTCTTATATTATGAGCGTCACCAATGTTGAAATAATACTAGTCAGGTGTACGGATTGCAGTACAGTTCAGTCGAACACATGTGTGTAAGGAATGCTAGATCTATGGTACGTAGTATCTAAGGTTAGTAGTACCTACATATATATCGATGGAGCCAGCACTGTTATCCGCTCAACAAAGCTGCTAACGTAGATTACCGTCACAAAAATAAAATTACAATTCTGCGTATTTCACTTTCTGTGAGCGGATTTATAAAATCGGCTGACAGGAGATGTAAATTGCTTCCTTCACGGCGCATGATTTTAATCCGCGGAATTACATGAGAAAGCGAGTAAACCTTGAATAATTACGTTTAAAGCTGACGTCATTAGCCCTATTTATAAATTGTAATATCTTTAAACGATAGAAACAGATTTAAAGAATTCGTGCCATATTTTAGGCGAGAAGACGGAATCATCTTCTAATTTGTAAATGTAAAAATATAAAAAATATATAATAAAAATAAAAGTAAAAAAATAAAAAATAATAATAAGACGTTTTTATCAAAGGACGGAGCAAAGCTGTGATAACAAGCTCTGTGCTGACGGCATGGCAGCCTTCGCAGTGCGTAGACATAGGGCCGTTGTGATTGGCTAATGTTGAAAGACAAAAAAAAAAGTTTATGAATAAGGGGGATGAATAAAAAGTTTCGGGTATTTTTATTAGGATACAACCTAGTGATCATAAGTGGAGTGTGGTCTAAAAGAATGTCGACTCTAGAGCGTCGACAGCCGATAGCCCATGGAGGGGCAATTTGATATGGAGAATTAGAGGTATGAATTGTAGGTAAAGTCAAGAGCACATGTTCCTCCCCCACTGCCCTTCTCTCGCTTTAACAATAACATAGAGCAGAGCGGAATTGAGAGAACGGAATATTAGGAATGAAATTGGTTAATTGACGAACCATAATTAGCTATCGGCAGTCGAGACAATAATGCCGGCCTGTTGGAACTATTACACGTTGCGCCAAAGGACAGAAGTCGGTCAAGCCCCTAAATATTAGTCGCCCTTATACGTAATATGGCGAATTTAATCGTTTTAAACACGCCATATTTCGTGTCGTATGTTAATGAAGTGGTGACCACAGTTACCGTCTTGTGTCGGCTTAGTCGCTGGTCATAATTAATTCAAGCGATTTTCGCTTCAAACGGATCGATTTCTTATTTATAGAACTTGTGTTGTAATTCGTATTGACGTAAAGGCGATTTTATTTAATTTAATTTAACTATTTTACGTATTATATCGCGTTTTTTTATTTTATAGTTTCTTCCAACCATTTCCAAGACTGCATCAGATAAAATACGTTAAATAGTTTTATCTCTATCTAAGATTCGCGTATACATAAGAAATCAATTTGTAATTTAAATTGCCTATCATTACCTTAAAATAATTTTTCTCTGGTATTAGATAGTCTAAAACCTCACCACAAATCCACCCTTTAGGATGTTAAAGTGGTTAATGGACGACTCTTTATAATTGGTAAGTGATTAACATTATATTAATGCAAGTTATAACAATTCAAAATACTTCTAAAAATTCAAATAGAAATATTGACATTGTCAGGAATGTGTCGACGACAACCACGTTACCGTCTAGGGAATTGACGGTAGAGAAATAAAATAAATTACCCAGTACATGTAGGTTTGCGTGCCTCGAATTTGACGAAAAAAAATTCATTAACAACCCAGTTTGTGGCTGTCTGAAGTGCTTTCGTTGCTTATTTGATAAAATGATTCTAGTGCCGATTGTGAGCCTTTTTTGTAATATTTTAAAAGGTTGTTTTAGTTGTAATTTGATGTGTCGTAGATACACACACACACACACACACATATCACGCATTTATCCTCGTAGGGGTATACAGAGGTGCAAATAGGGCACCAACTTTTTGGCAAATGTGTTCCGTCCCACAATGTGATAGGGGGCGAGCCTATCGCAATATCAAGCACAAATTTCAAACTCCGGGCTGATACTGAGCAGGAAAACCCAAGTATCACTTTTCCCGACCCGGGATTCGAACCCAGGACCTCAGAGCGCTGTCGTACCGCGCATGCAGTACAACGCTAACGAGTTAGTCGAGGCATGTGGCGTAGTGGTTTATTGTTACCTAAATGAGAATATAGCTCGTTGGTTATTATTAAATTGTCAGTTAATTAAAAAGCTATCATTAGTCCCATAATCTGATATACCTGCTCAACGTTGCAGAGATATCGACGTAAATTGAATAAACTGGTAAATCTAACTATCAAGTACTGCATTGATATGCTGAATTGAGTATGTTTCAGACTTAATAGTGATAGAAAATTGACACAGTATTTGACGGTAAGTCTATCTTTACATATTAAAAACTAAGTCTCCTTTTCTGTCTGTCTGTATGTCATCCATTTTCTCAAAATTTACTAAACGGATTTTCATGAAATTTGGTATGGAGACAGTTTAAAACATTAGGAAGCTTATAGGCTGTTTTCTGTCCCGGGAAAATAAATAGCGGTACTTTTATCCTGGTAAACTCTTACACGCGGGCGAAGCTCCGAGCAAGAGCTAGCTGTAGTATAAAAGTAACTTTAATCACTAATGAAGGTGGCATCCTTTAATCCTTAATTTTGTGAGTATTCCCAGACCACGTTAAATCTAATTTTAGAAAGCTTTCTCCAACAATAGAACGTTTGAAGGTCAATCATAATAAATATTTATAAAGTATTAAAAAATTGTGAAACAAAAATAAACTGTAAATAATATATTTTTGTTAAGAGTTAAATATTCATAATGGTTTCCTACATTTACGCGAATGTTAGACATTAAAATAAAACTATTTTTTAGATTTTATCGCGGGTATTTGTACAATTACTTTCTCCCGACATTTCGAAAACTTTGCTTTTTGACTTTAAAGTTAACTATTCAGTCAAGAACAGCTACTGTCGGCAAAGTTAAAGTAAGAAAAGTAATCCAACCAAAAACCGAAAGTGAGAAACAAAAAGAATTGAATACTATATAAAGTTCTTTTAGATAAAATATCTCCAAGAACAACAAATAAGACCACGTGTGCATTTTTGTAGTTCATTTACGAACTTTTTTGTGGAAGCCATAATATGAAAAGAAAAAAAGATTGTTTACAAACGAAAGACAAACATGTGGTTGCGGGATTTTTGAAATCTATACGCCAAGGGAAGGGCCTTAAAAGAGAGTAGCTGAAAGTTTTATTCATGTCGCTAAACATCGCATTTGTTCATACCATCTCATTTCTTTGACCTCGCTTATACAGGGTGGTACTTTTATAAAACACTTGCTTTTTCTCGCGGATCCGTCCATATTACTAGTGTAGTCTGAATATGCTGTAGGTAAGTGTATTTCTGCTGCTCTGACATATCTTCTTCCTAGTAGTAGTAGGCTTAGCGAATGTAAAATAATAATAATAATAATATCAGCGCTGTATTACATAGTGTCCCACTGCTGGGCAAGGGCCTCCTCTGAGAGCAGGACTTAGTCCACCACGCTGGCCTAGTGCGAATTGGTAGACTTCACACACCCTCAAAATTCCTTTAGAAAACTTCTCAGGTATGCAGGTTTCCTCACGATGTTTTCCTTCACCGTTGATCAGAATTGTTTTTTTAATTTTATAGGTTGACTTCGAGTGTAGTTGTATTTGCGTGGAACGACACCGACACGATTACGATACGATTTCTGTGTTCAATATCTGTTCGGAGTCCGGAACTGATGGCTGATCAAATTACCTAGCCTATGATATCATGAATTTTTAATTTTACATCTACGATTAGAAAAACTTACGGTAAAGTGTTGTTTGTAAGAAGACAAGCATTTGGTTGTATTTACTTACACATCAACAAATGACCCTGTACGTTATGCTCTTTTAGATACCTCGTTTAAAGACCAAAACAGCGTCTAAATGGGTCCTTCCGTAATGATTTTTTATGTTTACCCGAAAAAAACATCGAAAATGTAAAAAATGTAAAACATCGAAATAAAATTAATTTTCGGATTTTATGGTGTTTTTTTTATTTTTTGTCGACGTTTCGAAAACTGCAGCCTTTATGATTATGGGGCGGACTGAAGTGTAGGCCATCCGAAAAGTAAACGTTACAGTATGTACCTATGTACCTATATATATTTCTGTAGTTCAAGCTGCTACAACGTAAGGTTGGTGAATTATGTGTGTACCTTTTGGTATACATGATAGACTTTAGTTTAAGTAATGCTAAATCTGTAATGTTTTATTTGTATGCAGTTGGAATACCTTTTAATTTTTTTTTTTTACAGTGATATAATATATTATTTTTAAATTAACTGATGACGGTCCAACCTACACAGAATGAGTTCACAGTTACAAGTCCTTCAGTTATTGCCATCGCTTAAATTTTTATATAAAATGGATTGCCCTTTAACCCCAGTGTGTTATCATTGAAATATTTTTCCGTACTCGTAAAGAACACGCGACCTGGCGTGAGTGGAAACTTAAACATGTCACGTTAAGGCTTACATGTTTATAAACTAACTAGCTATTGCCCGCGGCCCCGCCCGCGTGCTATAGTTTTCCGTGATAAAGTTTTCCGTTATAATCTCTCAAAACTTATAAATTTTCCTCGTTTTTGCAATAGTTTTCATATCTGCTCCGCGCTTTTAGATCTTAGCGATCTTACCTTTTAGATATATAGCTCTCCTCGATAAGTGTTATCCAACACTAAAAGAATTTTTAGTTCGATCCAGTAGTTCCTGAAATTAGCGCATTTAAACAAACAAACAAATTCTTCAGCTTTATATGTTATTAAAAAGTATTCTATGTCCATCTACTGGTTCTAAGCTAACTCCACACCAATTTTCAACCAAATCGGTTTAGCCGTTTTGGAGTTATAATTAGTGTAACTAAACGACTTTCTTTTATATATTATATAGATGAATAGCATGGTACAGAGAAATAAGGTAGACATTATTAATTTAAACAAATGAGTATTAACAATACCTTATGTGTATTATACCTTTTCTGTTGCCAATTATGTGACGTTGTTTACAATAGTTTTTATAGACAAATTATTTAGTACTAGATGACCCGGTGAACTTCGTATCACCTACATACATTTATTATTATTATTATTCATCGTGGAACGCAATTTTGCCATACAATACGTATGTTATCATTATCTGTCTCTCGCTAGTCGAGAGTACGGTTTGCACGTGAAGTAGCTCGTCGTACATTTGATTAACTTCGACTATCTAAGTCATCTTCTCCGTGGCATTTTGCGACAATAACGATAAATAAAGTTCTCACGCACTGACAAATTGATGATAGATTTTAATTATAGTCTTGAAATTTCTTTATTTATTTTCTATTTTTAAGAACCCACTGACACTTTTACACTTTATTTATTTCTGAAATGTTTTGTATTTGAATAAAATAAACCAAAGAAATCGGACCTCATATTACAACTATGAAACAGACTTATTTCTGAATACATCTATATATGTTACAGTTCTTTATTTCTAAAAAGAGAAAAGACATGAAATGTTTGACAGGTAGGAACATTTTGTATTGAAAACTTATATTGTCGTTTTTAGTATTTTCCGTTATTTATTATTTATGTTCGTCACCGTTTAATCCATCCCTGGACTTCCACAAATAATTCAAAACCAAAATTAGCCAAATCGGTTCAGCCGTTCTCGAGTTTTAGCGAGACTAACGAACAGCAATTGATTTTTATATATATAGATATAATTGTTACTCATTGATTTAATATTTTTTAGTACTTTATAATTTTCTTTTCTACTTCCTATTATTATGTTTTAGATTTTAATTCAATATGTTGTTAGAAGTAAATGCTGTGTTCACCTATTACTAGCACACATATCAGATGCTGTACGTTATAGTTTTTTATAATATTGATTGATGTAATATGTAGTGCTGTTGGTGTACCTTATTACAAATAAATAAATAAATAAATAAATAAATGGGTTTTCAGCTTGAAATAAATCGAGTGAGTAATTACACTTTCTTTTGGAATAAATATGAAAATTAAAAATGATTTTATTTTTGTTTTCATAGCATTCGTATTTCCGTCTAAGACGGTAAATACATTTGTTAGTTTTACTTACGTAAGTTCTACGTTAGCTGTGAGTCCCGAAAATAAGAACCAAATCGTTTACGAAGTTTACATGCGTAAGTTATTGCAATAACACATTAATGTAATGTCTGCAAAGAACTCGTTTGTTTCATTTTGCCAAAAGTGTCACTATGTATTTTGTAAAACTTCTGATAGCAGGATATTTGTATTCGCCCGGACAGCGACTACGGTACAGAAGGTACTAACATCTGATGTCTTAGGATGGCGAGCGCAGTGGAATATAAAACAATACTTTTTAATTCAAAGTGTTGGATGGTGTCTCTACTGTTTATGGGCGGTCGTATCGCTCACCATCAGGCGAACGGCAAGCTCGTCTCGTCATTAAAAGCAAAAAAAAGTTTGTCGGTTGAAGGTAATGTTCTGGAAATATACTAAAACCACTGTCCCAGTTTTATTCAAATACGAATAAGACGTTATTCTCTGGATTTGAGGCGGATATCGGGTTAGCTCAATGGAAAGCACTTTCATTTATCTGCCGCGGCGAAAATCCCTGCATGTAAATTCGTGCCGCGGGAGACAGACATTTTGATTTCTTATGTTTACGCGAATGTTAGATATTAAAATATAACTAGTTTTCGAACATTTTTGTATTTTATTTTGATATCGAAATATAAATATAATGTAATTAGTTTTCGGACTTTGCTGCAGTTTTTTTATTTTATTTTTATTACGAGGTTTCGAATATTTTGCAGCATTCATAGTCACGAAGCGGGTTGAGCTCAGCCCCGGATCTAGGGGGGGCAAGCCAGGGCGCGTGCCCCGGGCGGCGAATTTAGAGGGCGGCAAATACAAACTTGGCAGACGAATACACATCTCATCAGTAACGCAACTTTGACTACTGAGACATCTGGTATATAACACACATAAATTATTTCCCGCGAGGCGCGAAATTATGATGATGATCATGACATAAAAATAATTTTAACAAAAAATTAAACCGCCTTTAAAAACCACTCAAAACCAAAAAATAATTTCACATAACAGTTATATATTGGATACCAATTTTGGAGTCGGTGCCTAATTAAAATTGCTAGTTAGCTAACTAAATATAACTAAATATAGCTATATTTGTTGCATAGTCCATCTATGAGCTACATTTCTTTCAAATGAATTAAAAGGAGTAGGTTCGCGTTTCTACTAACAAACATACACAGTGAAAGGTATAATACCAAGCTCATGTATGGTATTTCATCTTTTTCTTTCCTCTTTTTTCGGGGCTGGGAGTGTAATATACCCACATTTGACCAGCTATATGTAACAAGGGAAGTATTTGGGTTGTGTACAGTTCACAAATTTAAATATTTCCTTAATAGCTTCCATTTGCTGAGCTGCGGCGGTGCGTTCATCTCCGGTGACGATTTGACTTGCTGACTTTGTACGCCGGCAGCACAATGTTTTCGTATATTTGTTAGTGTATTTATCTAGCTTAACTAGCAATTTTAATGAGGCACCGACTCCAAAATTGTTATCCAATATATAACTGTTATGTGAAAGTATTTTTTGGTTTTGAGTGGTTTTTGAAGGCAGTTAAATTTTTTTGTTAAAATTATTTTTATTTTTTGCTTTTTTGTGTTAGTAAAAAATAGACCATCTCGATGGCATAGTGGTGTTTACAATAAAACAAACGGCCCATAATCATGAAGGCTGCAGTCGTCTTTAAAACGTGGGGAGACATATATAATCCAAAAAAAAACACCCTTACAATCAGGAAGATATTTTTTTTAATTAGATAATTTTTTAATTCCATTTCATTTGTTGTTTACGTAGCTAGCATAAAAAGCGGAACAATCATTACATTTATTAAAATATAGACAGCTATTAAAATACAATTATAGAGAAAAAAATACATATTTACAATAACAACTAGGTTCTGCAGCAAAGATTTTCTAAAATAAATGTATCTAATTTGGGCTGTAGACATTGGCTGTACATAATTAGGCAAAAGAATTGCCTAACTATGTAACAACTAAAGAATTCTCATTTCCCGCGTTCCAAACAAATCCTAAAGGTTACCGTTAAGAATCCATCATTCAATCAACTAAGATGGAATGGAAATAAACGAAATCAATTAAACGCTGCCTTATCACTTAGAAGCAGACGTTAAGTTTTGGTTATTTTTCTTACTTATTATATCATAGCTTTTGCTCGCGACTTCGCCCGCGTGAATGAGTTTTCCGGGATAATTTTTTTCCGACTTACTTGATATGTATCGTTATATTATGACCAAATCACACAAAATCATTCGAAATTGTTGCCTACGTGTTATTCTAATGTATAACCAATATTACTGTAAAGGATCATCCAAATTCGTTCAGTAGTTTTTCGTGAAAGAGGAACAAACATACATACATCCATCCTCACAAACTTTAGCATTTATAATATTAGTAGTATAGTGAGGTGTATTTATATTAAAAAAAGAAAAAATAAACAGTACTAGTAATTTAAAGGTTGATTCATAGGTAATTTAATTTATCAAAGGAACTAAATAAATAGACTTCTTTAAACTTAATTATCTTTCTTTGACCTGTCTGAAATCCCGGCGGACCCTTATAAATACATACAACTATTCTATTTTGTCCTTTTTAGAGATAGGCAGACGAATTATTACCCATTTTATGATTATACTAAACTCTCAAAAAAAAAAAAAAAATTGAAATCGGTTATCGGATGATTTAATGTATTAACGTGTACCAAAAAATATTTTCATATAAAAGTATCACCCAAAATACCGATTTATCTCGTCTTTCCGTTAATTTTTTAAAATTATTCTTTCATTCCAGCATTACTTTATAATTAGGAACACAATAAAAAAACAAACAGTCAGGCCGAGCTTAACTGATGCTCTTATTGATAGACACGTGGCAAATGATTTTCTTATAGATATAGAATCAAATAAAATTCCCCCAGCGGTTTTCAGCTCTCGTACAAAATACAAGAAAGAAAGAAGGAAGCAAAGAGTTTTATTTATTGGCACTAAATGTAGTTATAAAACATAAAGTATTTTTTTTTAAAGACAATTAGATTAATCTGCCAACAATGGGCTACTCATTCAGCTTAATACTGCTGTAATATAGCTGCAGCGCTGGTTGTCAATGAGAAGCCCAAGTATCGCATACTCATTCAGGCTGCTTAGTGTTGCTACAATACAGCTGTAGCGCTGGTTTTCAATAAGAAGCCCAAGTTTTGCACAGATGTCTATTCGGTATACGAGATACCGTTATCTTTGTAGTAGGTAAATTGAACGCACAATTTCTCCCCAGAGATACACCGAGTCCTAAATATCTTAGAGCCTATCTTGTATCACGGGCTATAACTGCTGAGGTGAAAAACGACATTATTGTACGTGGCAGATTTGTGGCAATATCTTCATGGATTTACAGTATATGTGGTTTATAGCATTACCCCACGGCCCGGAAAGGAGGTTTGAATGTATGCATGTTCTTTGATAAGTCCTGTGACAATAGATTGATTAAAAGACTGCCTAGGAACTGATATAGGGTTAGTAAAGAAATCAGTAGTATATTTTTATGCTTAAAAAAATGAGCAATATTACTTGTTTTCCCAGGATAAAAATAGGTTGATTACTATTCAAATTCAAAGATGATATGATGCAAAATGCTGACATCGCATTTTTTGTAATAGAATATTTAATCCAAAACGTATTTCTAATTTAATGATAATTTATTATATCCATGTCTTTAATATTAAAATATTTTAATTATCTCCTAAGTAGAAATTAAGGAAGTCAATAGCATTAGCAAAATATTTGAAGATCAAACCTTATTTTATTTGAAGAATATCCAAAGTAATTTTTCCAGGAATATCGTGTTAAAATTTTATCTTTAATACCTACATAATCATCGCCTTATGAATAAATAATAACAATAAGGAATAAATAATTTTATTAAAATCACTGAAATATTTAGATGGTAATTTGTATTTCTATATTAATATTATAAAGAGAAAAAGCTTGTGAGTTTGTTTGTTTGTAGGGGCTACGGAACCGATTTTAACATCTTTCACAAATACGAAGCTACATTACTTTTGAGTATGATAGGCTGTTATCCCGGAAAAGACCTTATCCTTGAGAAACATTGTCGCTCGGACGGAGCTACGGGCAAAAGTTAGTATGAAATAAAACAAACAAACTCGCCAATATTCGATTGCTTTACGATATCTTTGGATTCGTTCTACCATCATTTTCTTACAGAACAAAGTTGTAATAATGAGACGATTACAATGGTAGGATTATATATTTTTTTTTATTTATTTTATTTATTTACCATCATTTTGACAATACCCTTACAGGTACCTATAATATCAAATATACAAATTGTTGTGTATGCTTAACATTTATATACTGGAAATATGTAACAATCTTATATATTTATCCTGCATAACAAATCAGACTTAAAATATGATTATTGGTCACTCAGGCCTATCAATATAACCAACCCCTACATAGTAATAAGCGTGTAATAAAAGTTACATTGGACTCTGTATATGATGGAAAACGGTTTAATCAATAATGTTAATTAAACCAACCTCATTTGCATTCCCTATGGCGGGAGCAAACGTAGTTGACATAACGTTGGCGTATTGTCCGAGCTTTCGTCATTAATTAACTCTTTTTAGCCTCACGCTAGATTAAAGGGGGTAGATAGATACACTTGCATCCAATCCGATTTGAACCTGCGCACATTCGTCTCGGCAGTCCGTTCCACACCCAACTAGGCTATCGCTGCTAGCAATTTCGTTTTTGGTCGTAGTCCTCTCTATGGAGTTTGGAATTTGTGCCCGATATGGTGATAGGCTCGCCCCCTATCACATCATGGGACGGAACATACTTGGCGAAAAGTGGATGCCCTGGTTGCGCCTCTGCATACCCCTTCGGGGATAAATGCGTGATGTTATGTATGTATGTATGCATTTTTAGCCAAACAACAGTGTTTATTCAGCCTTGTGTTTGTTTACTTATCACGTGGTGTTCCTTTCAAAAGAGAATATATACTTTAATACAATTTCTTTTAAGAGGTTTTTAGCTAAACAATAAACTAAGTCTATGTCTCGAACCGATAATTTCATTGACAATCTACAGCACGATTCTACAATTCGTGAATGCAGTGAAATTGCGTGTAATGAAAACATGTAATATTGTAAAGAAATTGCATTAATGGCCGCTAAGCTGCATTGGAATCCTTACAAGGCTTGCAAACTAAGTCTTCACCAACCATTTATATTGTAAATACAGTTTATATTGGATCAATTTAAATTTCGAAATATTGGTGACGCATGCAATGCTGGGCTGGTCTCATAGCCAGGTTGACCGGCAATTGATGGACCAAAATAACTTCATGAATCAACCATCAGACATGAGAAAGAGACCGATGGCCGGGTGGAGAGATGATGTAGTGTAGATGGCGGGTGATCATTTGATGAAGACTGCTGGTGGTAGAATATATTTCATATCCGCCCGGATAACGACTACGTACACAAGTTAAAATGGAAAAATGGAAAATTCTAGAGAAGGCCTTCAGCTTTGAAAGCGAGGGGTTCTTAATAGTTAGATATTCATAGTATAATTTATAGTTACTTATTAGTTTAATTATTCTATAGGTATAGAGTTATTGATGTAATAAGTATCTTACCGAATTTGTAAATATTATAAAGAAATAAAATACATGTATAGTTTTTATTTTGTTTTATTTATTTAAATTAAAGTGGTGGCGGGAAATTGAATTCTACATGAATTAAAAAAGATGTGGTTTTCGATGTATAAAATTACGCTTCGATTCTTAGAGATTCGTATTTCTGAATCATGAAGATGACACATCACTTGCATCTATTTCAAACTGTAAAAAACTTGATATACTAGTTGCATATGTATAATGCTTCAGAAGAAGATAGATATATTTTCATAATAATATAATAGTGTCCTTTGTTGGAAAAACTATTCTTATAGGCACAGAGTTTAAGAAATTAACTTTCTTTCAAAATGATTGTGCAGTAGAAGGAATATGAACTAGTTTGTGACAGCTCTATATAAAAGCGCCTTGCCGTTTCAAGTAGGGCAGTACTGAGTTATCAGTTAGCCAGTCAATATGTTAGTCTCGGGATCTTTAACAGTTACATTAGAGTTTGATTAAAGCAATTAGTACTAAAGTAATTATAGCGTCTATTGGACTGCCATGGCTTCCTTTGTTCTTGGTTTTTTATTAATCGATTTTGATCCATAAATAGACGATCTTTATTTTTAGAATAAAGATAACTTTCATTCGTTATTTTATCGAACTCGTCCACATATATGGTTTTTAATTAGACCTCGTACAAACTTCTTATTTAACCATGAACTCGGTTTTGTTAAGCGTAAATAGATTTGTCGATACTAAAATTAAATATGAATGAGGCAATAAGTTTGGAGCGGTACTCCAGTGTTAGAGAAAACTGTGACGATGCCTCTCTGCTGTTGGGGTGCGTAAAAGAAATTTTATTCAGCGGTCTAAGCCTTACCTTTCTTTTTAGTATCGGAGTCTAGAATTAATAAAATAAAATAATTTATTTATCACGCAGGCGAACAAAGTTGCACTTATGATACGTCAGAACAAAAAATAAGAATATTATTTCAAAATAACATTTAAGATCAATTATACAACTAGGGACATTTTAAATTGTGATCAATAAATGGTAATTGTCTCACCCAGCTAACTTAATTAAATAGAAACTAACATATTTAGTACAAAGGTGTTACACCTTTTCTATCTCAGAAAAAAAGCAGTGTAAAGATGTGTGTCTAAAGATCTTTAAAAAATTGGAGGTCTTAACCAATGCTGTTGTTAATCAGATCTTTCTTCCAGAGGCTGAACCTTGTGCCTGTACGCCGCTGTCACCGACGAAGTAACGGTGCTGGTCTTAACTTAATAAAAACTACATTAATCATAATTCTCTTCCAGAGCGGTCGGAGGCGCTCAGCGGGCGGCTGTCGAAGTCCGCGTCGGAGTTGTCGTGTTCTGCGCCCGCGCCGGCCACGCCGCCGCCACGCGCGCGCTCCGCACACCACCACACGCCGCTTTCCGTCGTGCATAGAACACAACACTTCTTCACTAATCTGAAGGTACGGCAGTTTTTTATTCAATTGGTATAAAATATGTCGGAGTGAAATTATTTACTTGGCTATTTTTTTACATGACCGGTAAGGTATCACCGGTCTATATTTATTTATTCAGTCAGTTATTCAATTATTGAAGCACTTATATACTTCACTAACAATTTACTGCATAGTAACACTAGCGGAATACACAATGTGCTCGGTTCGAGCGTCGAAACAAGACTGCTGAAGAGTGAAGACTTCTACAAGACTGCGCTCTCGTCGTTCGACCGGTCCTTATATTGACAGCAGTCAACCTCCCTCCTTTTCTAATACTTCCTCGATGTAATGATAGATGGCGCCACTATCGCTCCGGAAATTCACCAATTCAAAGAATAACGAGGTGCTGCGGCGACATATATTATCATGTTTATATTATTTCTTTTCTTCTTTTTTTAAATGTAGCGGAAATCGCTCGGATGCCTCCTAATTGATTCATCGTCATCCACCAACTGTAAAGTCCCAATGCTGGGTATAGGTTTCTGTCATATATTGCCACCTTTTTCGATCTCGGGGTAATCGCATTCAGGTACGGCCTGCGATCCTTGAAATGTCGTCTACCCATCTTGCCGTTGATCTGCCTACGCTGCGCATGCCTTATCTTAGCCACCACTCAGTCAGCGCTTTATTCCATCTGTCATCACTTCGTTTAACCACATGGCCTGCACAACTCCATTTAAGTCCCTACGAATCGACCGATATTTTGAACTTTTGTTCGTTGTCGGATTTCGCTGTTAAGGAGTCGATCTTGTAATTTGAGCATAGATCGCTTCATAGCCCTTTGTCTCACACATAATTTGTGCATAACATCACATGTGAGCGTCTATGTCTCGGCACCGTACGTGTTAATCCAGGACATGGTATACCCTTGAGCCAAATTTCATCCAAATATGATCAGTTGTTACTGCGTTTACTTCTAATGAACATACAAATATTGTCACAAATTATCGCAAATAATAATTAGTAAGACAATATTTAGGGCGGGTGATCAATAAATCCGAACCATCACATCGACTTAAAAGCAACTTTGAAGGTACGTAAGATAAGATATCAAATTTATTCTATTTCTCGTGGTAGTTATAATAAGTAACAAGTTATACTCAGCCCCAGCGGTTAAATATACAAACTAATGTCTCATTATATTATTTTTAATGGAGTTTTTACGACGCCTACGATACTAAACCTAATAAAAATAAAACGACATTTTGTATAATTACATAGCTTCTATGTAGAATAACAATATTTTTAGTTATTATTTTTAGCCAAACAACAGTGTTTATTGAGTTGCTAGGCGTTGATATTTGAGTCCTGTTGATACTCGATGGAACGATAGGCTTGTATCACATTATGGGATTGGTAGAAAGTTGGATGATGCGATTCTGCCTAACCCTTTCGTGATGATTGGTTGGGATTATATATGTAAATAATGGTCATTTTGACATTTCATTACTAAATAATACCACATACATCTCTTTGAAAATAGCAGTGTACAATAAGCAACTTGAACTGCAGTAGTTATAAAATAGAAAAGTATAAGTTCCGAACAAAATAAATATCAATAAAAAGTAATTTAAATTTTTAGCCACTACTATTACTCTAAGAGAATTTGGTTCTACGGGAAAATCATATTTTCAGTCAGGAACACACCCACGTACACGCCATATTCGGATTAAACTACAAAATGATAAAAAAATCTGAAAAGTAAAACTTGCATATTCGGTGAAAATATTCGTTATTCATGGATGATTTTTGGGACAACGTTAGTAGTTATAAAGACGAGTAAGTGGTTTCATTTATAAACGTAATACCAAAATGAGTATATGAATGAATCTATTTGACCTTTCTGCTCATGTGGTATCGCTATAAAATAATATTTTGAACAAAAAACAAACTCATTAGAACTTTTCAAACGGTTTCAGAATAAACGAGAGTTTCTAAACACAATAAACTCTTAATCTCGGACTCTGTCGAGTAAATATGTACATCTTAACATTTTAGTCGCCAGCTTTATATATTCCCGGGATTTTCCTCTCCGGTATTCCGGAATTATGCTGTAGTGCGTGGCGAAATGTCGCTTAAAGTTTTAAGCTATAAACTTCACGGACTTGAGGTAATTTGCGAATACGTATTGATCCGTTGAGGGACGAACTGAAGCATTATTTGGGGCATTATAATATTTTTATATAGCTTGATATGAAGAAGGCGAGGATGCAAGGAAGACTTGTTTTTTTGCTTTATATGAACTACATGAGAAAGCAAAGATCTGTTTTATATTGTGTTTTAGGATGCAAATTCAACATACTTGAAAAGATGTTTTAATTTAATCATTTTATATGTGATTTTTTGTCTACCAAATTTTTATTAAAAAAGGAAAGCTTAATGCTGGCTACAAACATCTTAATACAGATAAAACTAATTTATCAGAGATTTGGGGACTCAACCCATTCGACTTTATTTTTAATACAGCTCTGACACATCGATGCAACGGAAATTCAATTTGGATGTGCGGAAACCAACACCTGGCTGGTACGTTCAAGCGATGACAGTTATTTATTCAATAAATTTCCATAAGATTAACGAGAGCGTTCGTATATTGAAGAATTATTGTTCTGTCATGTGCAATTTATAATGAACTATTTGTAATTGCAAATAGGGTGTTAATTTAAAAGCGAATAAATATTCTTACAGTTTATATGGAATAGTTGGGAAGGATTTTTAAACGTGTATAAATAATTTATCTGTCTAAAATTTATATGTCTAACATTAGCGTTAACATAAAAATCATTATTATTGTAAATAATAGAACAAACAATGGGCAGACAATTAATTTATCATGAGTTTTAGTTTCGTCGCTTAGCGATTTTGTTGTCCAAGTCGGATGCCTGCCTACGACATTTTCCCTTGTTCTTTTAAACGTTTTTGTGTTCTTATTAAAGTCAGGAACACACTTCTTTGCGCAAAAGATTACGACTAAGAAACGTGACAACAATCACGGACTTTGAATTAATATTGGTTTTGAACTTAGAGCGATTTTAACGTTTTTTTGTACTAGTGAAAGTTTTATTTCCTTTGCTAGGAAATTTATGTTAATATTGATATATTTTCCATCATGGCACGGCAAATCATCATATAAGTACAGCGTGTTAATTTTTTTTATCGAGCACAGTAAAGTGACCTCACTGTAGCTGATGGTAAGTGGAGTGGGGTAATAGAATGTCGACTGACGAGAAATGATTACCTCTCTACCGTCGTCACAATTATGCCGGCCAGTTGGAACCAGATATGCACAGGCTGATCCCGGAACGTAACACTTACGTGGGCCACTATAGCCGGTTTTAAGAACTTGTGTGCGGCGGTCGTTATCCGGGCGAATAAAATATATCCTACCACCAGCTAACTGTTTTCAAATTATTATATTATAGTTCAACGAAAATTCCCTTTGTGAGTAATTGTTAAAATCAAGACATTAATTGGTTTAGTTGGCTGGTTCGGGGTGATTGAAAGTTTTGCTAATTGAGGCTAGTTTGCTCTAGGCCAAATTCGATTTGGTTGGATAAAGCGGGACCGGTTTCTCGGATTTCTGTTTCTAGTTGAATTAGATTGTAGTAAACTAAAGTTTCTTCGTTATGGAAGGTCGGTTCTTAATAGGCATTCTAAAGTATTGGATATCACTTAAGTTTCGTGTACACTGTTGCTGTAATAAAAAAAACGAACAAATGCGGTAACCTCGCGCACCGAGAGTTCCATAAAAGGTGTTGGTGAGGTATTAAAGTATATTTAGAACATACAGGATCATTTTGACATTGTGTTACTAAATGAAACCAAATACTCATCTTCACCTTTGCTGGTTTTGTGCCAAAAAACATCTATTAATAACTAATATTTTCAGGAAAAATCCTGTTTTTAGTTTTCTGATCATTTTATTCATTTTGTTAGGTAATGCGAATATGGCGTGTGCGTCAGTATATTTCTAACTGAAAGCATGATGTTGCCGCTGCAACAAATTCTCTTAGAGTAGTAATAGTGCCTTTAGGGCGCGTAAAATTAAAATTAATTTTTTATTAATATTTATTTTGTTCGAAACTTACACTATTTTATTTTATATTGACGGCTCAAGTAACTTATTGTAAAATGTTATTTCCAAGTAGATAAGTATGTGGTTTCATTTAGTAATGCGACGTCGAAATGACCCTGTATTTACAGTTTTTTTCCTTTACATGTGCTGTAAGACAAGGTTTTTATAAAATTTATGATTCTTTTCGTAGATAAGTATGTCGTTTCATTAAGTAACGCGATGTCGAAATGACGCTGTATTTACATTTTTTTTAATGTATTTAAATTTATGATTCATTGCCAATGGAAACTCTTTATGTTTTAGAGTCGATGGCAGCGCAGCAGGAGTCGCGAGCGATGTCCAGCAGGCACGGTGTTCACGCTAGCGCCGGGTCCCGACAGCAGCGGCACCGACTACGGAGACCAGAGCTCGGACCACAGCAGCACGCCCGCCAACTCACCACGGCACCGCGTCAAACGAGGTAAGAGATGTGAACCGTGGGGAAGATACCTTTGTACACTTGTTAACGCTAATAAAATGTAAAAGAATGTCATAACTTAACGATAAGTATACGCTAAGGCATGTTGTTCCCATACATTTTCTCGTTTATTTTTAGCGTTAACGGTTGTAGGAAGACATCGGATTTACGGCCTTTGGAGTGAAGTTGCAGTGTTAAGTCCAGCGTCGTTTTGAGCAGAAACAATTCGCATTTATTTGTGTGCCTGGTTATTTGACCAAGACACTGCCTGATGAAATGATGCAATTTGTTAAATGTATAGCGAATAACGCCGGTGCAAGGATTAAATAGGGTTAGGGACTTTTCCAGTGCCCGCTCGGATGACACTATACTCCATTGGTGGGCCGTAAGACCGGTGAAACCAAAATATCCGTTCCACTCAAAGTGTAGGTGTAGCGATAAGGCATTTTTTGCTAGAAAAAAAAATCAATTGATCTCTACTTTATTTAAGTACTTACACTTTAGCGTATTCTATTAACTACTTTAGTATATTTTAAGACATAAATTAAATTTTATTTTCTGTTATTTAAATCAAATAAATTAGCAGCCATTCTTCTTCTTTTGTATTGTGGCTTCATAACAAAAAGGGACGAAAAATTCTGGTAATCAATAAAGTCCATTTTGAAAAAAAAAAATATAATTAACATTAAACAGCCAACAAGAATCGGCACTTTCCAACTAATTAAAATGTTGCAAGTTTAGATTTTAACAAGGTTAATGTTACTCTAAAAGGTCTGCGCTAAAGCAGTACGCGGCGAGATAAATTCGCTTAAGATCACATTAGAGACTTAAATGTCTACAAGCTATGAGTATACTAAAATGTATATTCACCCATTGCGTGATAGGGTTATCAAGCTAAAATAATACGAAATACTGTCGCATGTCACTCACAAAATTAAAAACTCGTCTGCTGCATATTTCTAGAGTAATGCTTTTAAGTATATTAAATATTGGTGTAGAGAACTGTAAATGTAGTGAAGTATCATTTAAACATACCTGTCGAGGAAAATGTTGTTTGTTTAACGAGGTAATTACAATTGCTTGCAAAGATATTTTAGATTTAGAGCTTGATAGAATTAGAAATGAATAATTGCTTGCTCAACGGCGCAGGTAAATATCGTGAGAAGTTGTCCATAGGAATTTCAAAGGTGTGTGAAGTCTGCCAACCCACATAAACCGCCGTGGTAGAATGAGGTCTAATCCCTCTCAGTAATAGAGTAGGCCCGTGCCCAGCAGTGGGCCAGTATAAAATACAGGGCTGATATTATATAATATGATTAGATATGAAAACTTAATTATTGTAGTACGTACTTAAAAAGCTGACTATAATACTTATTTGTAATTCGTATTACATTGTCAAAGAGTCACGTTGCTAACTCCACTAAAACTAAAGTAAACTCCAAAGTTTTGACAAATGCTGTCAAAGGAATGGAGATACTGAGTTTTTTCTACTTGAATGTGATTATAAATTTAACTAAATTTGAGAACTCAAACTCTAGTTGAAGAAAGTTAATAAATATATTGTGGACGAGGTAATATTTCTAATTAGGTTTTGCTTGCAAGTTCGTCCGCCTATGACATTTCTGGAATAAAGGTGTGTGTACAGTCAGCCACAAAATTAGCTGATAAAATAGAAAATTTCAAATCGCCTTTAAACTTATTTAATAATTTTAAATGATTTCTTAATGTACCCACCTATGAAATTTGTATGGAAGCCTCGTTGCGCGAGCGCAATTCGAATTCATTCGGGTTTTTCATTGTTTGTTGGTTATAAAAAAGATGGATCAATTATATAATAACTCATTTTCAACTGCAGTATTTTCTGTGTTCGGATTGAAAACCTTCAAACATTTGATAGTCGAAAACTTAGAGAATGCTCCATAAAACACTTTGAAAGTACATGAAAGCAATCAGAAATTCAATACGAATTTATTGGACGAAGTTAAATTGAGTGAAATCGGACGGATTTCTCATTTCACGAATGCAAAGTGACGTTAAATAGGATTTAACAGAGGGCCATTCAGTGAAGTACATTTGCAGGAATTGATGGAAGGTAAATGTTTACAGATAAACGGAGGCAATTTTAATGTTTTATAGGCCAGTACATACGACACATTTTGAAGCGACGATTTATTTTTATACAACAGCATTATGAGAGGAGCATGTCGATCATTACAATGTATAATGAACTGTTTGTAATTTTAAATAGGGTGTAAATTGAAAGAGCCGAATAAAAATACCTTGCGGTTTATATGGAATAGTTAAAAAGGAATTTTACACGAGTATAAATAATATAATATCAGCCTTGTATTATATGCTGTCCTACTGCCGGGCACGGGCCTACTTTATTACTGAGAGGCATTAGGCTTAAAGGCCGTAGTCCACCTGGCCTGGTTTAGGTCTTAATAGGCACCACGCTGGCCTATTGCGGAGGCAAACTTCACATACCCTCAAAATTCTCATAGAGTATTTCTCAGGTATGCAGGTTTTCTTACGATGTTTTCATTCTTCATTTACATATTAATGATGACTTTGGTTTGCCTATTCTCGGAATCGATCTAAAGATACCTTTTAAGATCGTTAATTGATTTCGACGGAAATTTTTCTTTCCCTACCAAACAATAATTTTGCAATTAATTTATAATGGATGGATTGGCTGTTAATCTTTAAAACTGACTTTTATTTCCATCAAATTGAATATAATTTAAATAAAGTTTGCTACAGATTGTATATTGAAGTGCAAAATGTTAATTTAAGTACTCTTACTCGAACACTTTAGCTGTCAAACTTTAACGTTTAGAATAACTTCTACAATTTCAACACAAGCTGTAGTTTTCAAGTAAAATAAAAGGGATGTGATTAATATTTCTCAGTGTTCGCGTATGCATTGCAGTCTGCTTTTCCATTGAAACATTCTACAGCATACGTTCCCGATTTCTTGGTCGTGGCCTATTTTCTTTCTTTTTGTGCTTGCCTGAGGAATTATTTTTAACGACCCTACATTTATGTTCCAAAATATTTTTTGTGTGTTTTTATTAGTGTGACTATTTTTAATCTTTATTAACTCTGTTGAGATTTCTAGAAACAATAAAATCAATAATTTCTAAAATATTTTGCGGGTAGTTTGAATACTGTGTATTCACAGACTGCATATTGAATTAAAAAGATCATCAATTCTTTATATCCACTACATGTAGGTTCAAAGTTGTATTAAATCTTCCACCTGCCTTAATTACACTCAAGTATGGGGTTGTCGCGACACATTTTTTCAAACATAATAGAGAAAGGATTTACCACAGTTGTTACGATCGTTTATAACCTGTCTCTCTCAGCTCTTGCGAAGTAGCCTCTGGCTAGGTATATCACAAAAATCTACACAAAATGCATCCCTATCTAGAAATGGATCCAAAGAGCTCTCGGCTTACGCTACACATTAAACCATGAAATAAACATAACATATGTATTTGACTATTAAACACAAAAACCTTTTTTCAATCTTTGTTTTAAATAAGAGATGTAACTATAGAATTTGTGCTCTGAACTCGTGTAAAGCAAAATTTAATTTAAGTCCCGTGTGAGTTTGACTTCGCGTCACGTTACAGCTCACTAGTTGGGATATTGTTTAGCAAGTTTTAGCAGCGTCATCCAGAGAACAATTTTAGTTGTTTAGTTTTTGTTAAAAATCAATGAGCACTCTGCGAAGAATTTTATAGTAGAGGACGCAAATAGGTCAACTATAACCTGAGAGTTTCAAAGTAAAGTAGCCTTTAAGTGATTTCACAATTTAAAACTCGCAACAATTATTAATTAATTATATGAGTACCTGAACTTACAAAAATAGTGAGTTAATAGTACCTATTATTACTTAATTATATGAAAAACATAAACAAATGACATTTTACGTTCGTTTTATAGTATCACCCCGTGCCACGTTTTGCGACAATAAGTCACTGAATACTACTATTACTGTTGCTCTTTTAGCCTTATAAAAATTATCACTCCTTTTTTTGTGTGAAGTTAAACACACCAAGTGTTAACCAATTTGCATATTGTGTTCGTACATAAGGTCGATTTTTGCGTAATGATTTACTCTTCTATTATTCATTAACATTAATCAGCAATATTAAAAAATAAACCCTTATTATAATAAGGGTTAATCCGTAAAGGGGTTAACCAATTAAAAAGATTACTGAGAAAGCTGGCTAACCTTTGAAGCGTTTAACGCTTTTAGAAGTAGGATTCTCGTATAAGGTAATACGAGTAAGACATTCCAAGTGACTTGCGGATCATGCACGTTAAACAGCCTTTGTACAGATCCGTGAGAAACAAAGCATTTCTTGAGATATTACAAGAAGCTTGTTGCCCGGAGAATTTCTTCGAGTTCGCTTTGTGTACAGATATCTCAGTGTATGGCTCTAGGGATCTGTTGTTTAGACTTTACTGATATTTCTGTAGTTTAAGGGTTTAATTTTCTTGGTATTTAATAAGATAATAATCGGCGATAGCTTAGGTGTGGAACGGACTGCCGAGACGAGTGTCCGCAGGTTCAAATGCCAAGGGCACACACCTCTGACTTTTCTAATGTATGTGTGTATTCTTTGTAAATTATCGCTTGCTTTAACGGTGAAGGAAAACATCGTGGGGAAACCTGCATAGCTGAGAAATTTCAAAAGGAATTTCGAGGGTGTGTGATGTCTACCAATCGGCAGTAGGTCAGCGCGGTGGACTAATACCTAATTCATCTCCGTAGTAGAGGAGGTTCGTGTCCAGTAGTGGGACAGAATAATAAGTATTTATGTGTTTTTGCATAGCTATAGTTTTAGTTTTAGTATAGTTTTATTGCCTTAGCGATTGCAGGGATCTGGGGGAAACTTGGTCTTCCAAGTTTCCTCCAGTACCCTGCAATGCAAGTTTTTGGTTTTGATTGGTTTTTGAAGGCGGTTTAATTTTTTGTTAAAATTATTTTTTAAGATTATCATTTATTGCGAATTATATTCGGATTAATTTTTATTTGAAAATGACGCCCGAAAGTAAACATACGGCCTCATTAGATAAGTGGCAGCGTACTAAAGCTAGATATCATGAGGTCTTTGTTTCAAATCTAATGCAATCGCATTTTCTGGTCCAGTTTTTCTATAGGAATATATAGAATATCTAGGGAAGGGGAAGGTGGGAAAGGCAGAGGAACCTTCTTAGGATGGGCGTAGGGGAGAAGGCTAGGAAATGTTAGCGAACACTCATAGTCTTCAATGTGTAGTTACAACCTTGAAGTATACACTCTGAACTCTGTGCCTAGGACCGCGACAAATGTCCCACCGTGCATGGGCGTGCATAGCTATAATTCCTCACTTAAAATAAACACTCGTGTCAGTAAAACATGTTATAACACAACTTTATTAATAACAACAAATCAAATAAAGGTAAGTGATTCTTTTGAAGCAACTGTATTTTACCAGATTTCGACATATTGTTTATTATTGTTAGTTATGTTGGTTTAAAAATGTCTATCGGCATATTTTATACGAATTCTAAGAAATCTACGTTGTCCGAAACATGTAATTTTTATGTAACGCGACAGTCATGGTATTATTATACTTACTTGGAAACGTTTAGCAGTAATTTTAGAATAAATAAACGATGTTTAAAACAAGAAAACAGTATTTCATGCTTTGACAAGCTATTTTAGTAACTTTTTTTTTGCTTTGAATGACAAGTCTATCTTGCCGTTCGCTTGAGATGGTAAGCGATACGACCGTCCATAAACTGTAGAAACACCATCCAACATCTTGAATTACAAAGTATTGTTTAGTATTCCATTGCGCTCGCCATCCTGAGACATGAGATGTTAAGTCTTATTATGTCCAGTAGTTACTCTGGCTACAATGTCCTTCAAACTGGAACAACAGTGATTACACACTGCTGCTTATCGGCCGAAATAGACATTGCCTTAACTTACCCAAGTGGACTCTTACATACGAGAGACCTACCAGTAAAATCTCGTTACCCTAGGATAAATATAAAGCCATAACACTAGCAAAATATCAAATACCCCGCATCCCATTCGCCTTCCGTTTCTATTATTCATCATGAATATTTCATGTGCCCAAATTGGATAATTGAGGCTGGCACCGGCGTGTGTTTTCACACGAATATAATAAACTGTGGAGAACTCCGCTCACGGAATGTTAACGCACGCATATTTCTCATTACTTGGATAGCATTGAATACCTCTTTTGAACTGGTTTTTATATCGTTAAAAGGCTAATTGAATTAAGGGTCATTTCTTTTTGCGACGCTATGTTTAAAAATAAAAAAAAATACTCTATTTATCACGTAGGCGAACAAAGTTGCACTTATGATACGTCAAAACAAAGCATATGAATAGTTATTATTATTTCTAAACAACTATTAAAATTACTTATATAACTATGGACATTTTAAATTAGGGATAAAATTTATAATAAAGTCAAGGTACAAACCGAAGTAACCAGCTCGGGCTGGTAAGTAGGGGGAAATAGAAGGGTAACGCGTCGCGATCCTCACCGGCGAGGACATGAGCCCTAACCTAGGTAACCTACCAGCCTTTCACTAGCGTTTCGTACATACAGGCAGTCCTCGACTTACGTCGTTTCATGTTTCGTCGAACAATGTTTTGACACTATTCCTCAAGCATACGTAAATTGTTTCGATTTCCGACATAGGAGAATTCACTTGTCGCACATATAAAATTATTTTCAGAACTTACTTTTAATAATAAAGTATGTATATCCTTCTTTGATTATTGAGTTCGTGTGGATCCTAACCCTTGAGTTTTACATTTAAAAATATGTCTAGACTTCCGTCGTTTCTATTTACGTCGCGTTTTTCGAGAACCTAACACGCCGTAAGTACGAGGACTGCCTGTGTATAAAATCAGCACTTTTACCTATGCTTTTTAACATCTAATAGTTAAGATTTTCCGAAAAAGAATTTTGCTTAATTCAATTAGCCTTTAAACCATCGATATTTTTAGTAATGTTATAATTATAAAAAAATGGATAAGTGTGTGTTGGACTCGCGTCGAGTGTTCTGTATCCCTTTTTTTTTATTAAAGTACATATTATGTGCGGTTTGTACATTTTTCATGTTCGTTGTGGATGCCTGAAAGTTGGTAGTTCAATTTTAGTACTTGTCTTTTTTGTTTTTTATGTAAAATTTCTTGCGATCTCATGATATAAAATGAAAATGCTTTTCCGTAACTAAATGTTTACTAATATATAAAGATGAGGAGTTTGTTTGTTTGAACGCGTTAATCTCAGAAAGTACTAAACCGATTTTGTTTTTTGTTTCACTAATAAGAAGCTACATTACTTCTTTTATCTTGGAAAAATATTTATCACAGAAAATCTTTTTCCGCAGGAGCCGCAGGTAAAAGCTATATGTAATATAATGGAAATTGTTAATTAAATATGTATATAAATATTATGGTAGGTAGTTGAGCATCACTTGCCAGAAATAGAAAGGTTTCGATACCAATCGCCTTTACGATAACATACGTCTAGGGATCACCTTACATGTAAGCTAGGTCTGATAGGGTTGGCAGTTACGACAGATTTTTGTTACTAAATCTTCAGAACAATCAGCAAATTCCATTTTTTATGTTTAAGATCATCACTATGTTCGTTTTGTAGCTGTGAATTTGTACCTTCGTCATTTGCCTGTTTTTTTTTTTTTTTTTTATGCGGGCACGGCAATGTAACCCCACTTCCCCCCCCGCCCCCCCCTCCCCCCCGAGGCAATTCTTGTGCGCTCGGTCTTCATACCGAATGCACGCCCATGTACGGGGGGACATTATGTCGCGGACCTAGGCACACTATACGTGATGTCTACACCCCCATGGTTACAAGTTCACATGGGGGGTCTGACAGGGACTCGTAGAACAATTCACCTCACTTTCCTCTCCGCCCATCCTAGAACTTCCTCTTCCCTCCCCCTTCTTTCCCCCTATTTCTCCTCTTCCTCTCTTCCTCCAGGGCCTCGCAGTCGTTAAGCCAGGGGGTTCGTAGTATCCCATTCGCTTGTCCCCCCGGTGTGGACTGTGGGGTCTGTATTTAAAAAAAAAAAACCCCACTGCACCAGATGGTGAGTGGATTGGATGGTAGGACATATTTTATATCCGATCGGATAGCGCCGTCCATACACAAGGTGTATGGCATCTAATGGATCGGCCACACACTTCGAAAGGACCCTGAACACGTACCGACGCCAGCCCTAGACTGGAATACCCAAGGAAAGCGGAAACGTGGCCGCCCTAAGCAGACCTGGCGGCGGCCCGTCATCACAGAGGCAAAGAACATTGGGAACACCTGGAGCGAAATAAAACACAAGGTGTTAAATCCAGCCACAGTTGCTCAGTAAGTGCGTCGCGTTCCGGGATCAGCCTGGGTATATCCGATTCCAACAGGCCAAGAGCTTATCTCCAGTCAGATGATATTCTATTGGTTCCCAATCCACTTACCATCAAATGCAGTAATATGCCGTGTTCGTTTAAAAAAATAATAAAAAACTTCAACTCTATTAACTAACAACGTAACATGAGTTTAGAAACAAAATTAATAGCAATGACCGCACATTATTTCCTAGCCTATAATTTGAGTCCATTCCATTAGACATATTCGACCACGCGGCGACCCTATCTTACTATTGAATCGGTATAGGAGGGTTATGATTAAATATTTGTTCAACTGTTAGGATTACTACTAATAACACAAATCCAAAGGTTTGTTTGTTCCCTAATATCTCGGCAATAGAACAACAATAGAATTGTATTACTCCTAAGAGAATTGTTCGATATTTGTAACAATTTCTTTTGTATTTTATTACGAAAATTGTAAATCTCATTCCGAATATTCTTCAAATATTTTCTATGTTAACATACAAAGAGGTAAAGTACATTTGTGGTAACAAGTAATTGGAATTAAAATAGACATAGTATTTAATAATTCTATACCTACATGTATGTAAGTAATTATAATAAATTTAATAAAGACAAAATTATAGGTAAAATGCAAGTTTTATTAAAAAAAAGGTTTAAAGCGTAAAGTACCTAGTACACAATAGTTCTATACCTGCAAGTATGTAAGTATCAATAATAAATTTAGAAGACAAAATTAAATGTAAGAACTATATAAGTTTATTCACGTTTTACGCAAGTCTTATTAAAATAAGGTTTATAGCTGAATGTTGACGAGTCTTTGTACGCAAGACGTAGGTATGTTGTATACGCATAGTTCATTTATTAATATTAATATTAATACGAGTGAATCATTAATTGTAGTGTATTACGTAATTAAAATTTAGTACACTCGCACCAGTATTGATTTATATAATGCCTTTAACATTAACTATTTATTTTGCCACTACATTATTGACAGATTTAATTCTTTCTCAGCCTTTACAAAACAAAAATTATCTGACCAGGACGAGAATATAAAAGAAACCTTCCATTCTCAAGGGCGTATCCTACTTTAGCTTCTTGTTCACACTTAGGTCTAATCCACAAAAAAACACAAAGATTTTGTTGAATTAACGCCTCTCGGGCGATATTGCTGTTGTGTAGACCAAGTTTTCAAACAAAGAAAGTTATTTATATAAGCCAATTACGCCATAATAATGAATAAACTTAATTAACCAAGAGTCGTTAGTCATTGCAGAAAATTAAACATTTTACGTGTGACGTAATGTAACCATTAACTACTCCGGCTCCCTACATATTATAAGAGCAGTACGCATATGACTAGCAATGCCATCTATCGAGCAACTTTGAACATCGTACAAAGGATTTGTGCAAGCTGTGCAAAGTAGCGCCATCTGTTTAAAAAGGTACGAATCACGCCACGCGCTGTTGTGCAGGGAAAGAATGGGTGTTCAAAGGTTCTGAAGTTTTACACCGTTTTTTAAAGAAGTACCCAAGATATTGATGATTCCTAAGAAACTATCTTATCTCAAAAATAACGATTTTAACTTTTTTAGCGTTAATACAATAAAAACGTTACAGTGAAAATCTCTATTATTTCATAAACTATAGTTTACGTAGGAGTTATCGATATGAATTTTAACAAGCTTAGGTATATTCAGACCAGTATTTTTAAAACAGTTTGCAAAGAAAAATAGTTATGGTATATTCGAGGCAATACAGTACAAGGCAATCGGTCGGTCACAACACGAATCCGAATTATTTCTGCAACAAGCACAATGTCTTGTAGCCAAGGGCGGGAGGGGGGTGCAAGTAGGTGCACATGCTCCTCCCTACCCTAAAATAAATCACAGAACACATAAGTCACTAAATAAATTTGCAACAATGGGAACTAACCACCATAGAGGTTTTATGAATCGGCCGGAGGACACGGTGGAGCATACGGTGGAGGTGTGCCCAGCTTGGGCTGAGCCCCGCCGTGTTCTCACAACGGCCATCGGTGGCGGAGACCTCTCGCGTCGGGGCCTGGTAGAAGCCATGCTCCGGGGCGAGAGAGAGTGGGACGCAGTCACCTCCTTCTGCGAGGACGTGATGCTCGCAAAGGAGGTGGCGGAGCGGATACGGCGCCAAAGCGCCCAACGTCCCATCCGCCACGGCAGACGCACAAGACGCGGGCGTCGAACGTCTGCTGAGGATCGTCGGCCTCCGTAGGCGCGGACCGTCGGGTGACGAGCATTGGGTAGCCCGTCGCCCGAAACACCCCAACGGCCCGTGTGTTCGGCGCGTAGTGTTCCACGCGCGCCTCGAAGAGCAGTGTCAGAGTAATTTGCGGGGCCCTTAGGGCCGGTGCCTGCCTAGGTCTCCAATGCCACCGGATCTTGGACCTAGGCACATAGGCAAAGGATGGGAACACCGTAGGTTCTTAGTCGGTAAAAGTCTGACACGCCCTCCCGCCCATCCCAAGGCGGGAGATAGTCAACTGACGATTTAACTACGTAAAAAAAAAAAAAAAAAAAAAAGAGGTTTTATGAAAGCCGTTGCAAAAACCCGCGCGATTTGAATTTGTAAAATAACTTAATGATATTATATGCATAGGTGCAGATGCTTTTACCGACTCCATATTAGATAGAGATAAGGTCAAATGAAAAAGTAGTTGGACGGCATCACCGAATACAATACAACCCACATATTCTAATTAAGTATATCAAATTATTACTGCTTTACTAAACCTATAAAATTAAAATGGTTGAAGAATTTTGCAGAAAGTCAACGAAACGTCACCCACCCATTCCAATTAACTGCAGACGTATCAATTGACCTTTATTTTTCATAGTAAAACACACATCTACAGTGGTATTTCAAGTTATTGTATTATTCAGGCAATTAACGGTCAAGTCGCTCAATGAGAGACAGAAGGGAACTTCTTTCGAAAAATTAATTTGTCTATGAAATGCCGAGCGTCGTATAAAGTTTTGACAAGTATAAGATATTTATTTAATCTTGATATCTTTTGCTACTGCCCCTGTGGTGTTTAGTAACGTGAGCGGTTACAATAACTTAAGGTCCTAGGTTCGAATTCCGGTTTGGGCAAAGAGGTATTGGGTATTTCTGCTCAGCATTAGGCCGGAGTCTGAAAGATGTATCCGATATGGTGTTAGGATTGCTCCTTGCTTCATGGGAAATACTTGGCGCAGTCAGTGAACTGGTTGCACCTCTGACTACCCCTTTGGACGTTTGTTTTTGTGTTTTTTGTTATGATTTGGGTTAAATTTGAAGTTAATAAAGCGATAAGCCGAATTATGAGCAGTTGTACTTGTATTTACCATTTCGAGAATCAAAAGGTGAAATAATTTAGGTATCTTATCCGGTATTGATCTTTCAAAACGAATTATCTTAAAACTAAATTAACTAGCACTAACTTTATTACCTTAGTTATTACTAGAACAATAGAACTCGAAATCGAATGTTCCAGAATCAAATAAAACGGAAATAATGACGTCACATTTTACGACGCAAGTTAATCTTGAATTAATAGAACATTGTTCGCCGAAGACCCCAATAGGAGAGGTTTAATGGTTGTTGACTAAGGAACTTAGATGATTTTGATTGCAAGGATTTAGTACCTAAAGATTCATATCTATAAAATATGTTATTAAGGACCCTTTCAAATGAGTCACTTTGTTTTATTTATCCATTAGTATTGCCACAACACAAACAAGGCTAAAGTAAAGGACCTAAGAGCACTTTTATTTGCCGATAAGTGCAGCGCGGCAGTCGCGCGTCATTTATTATGGACTAAAATGTGCGCGCGGCCGCAGCGCTGTAAGCTTATTTGATGGCCCCTTAATGTATTTCAACTTTGATACTTCTTTATGGCTGAAAATATCTAATATCATCACGAGCTTTAGTTATGGTGTAAAAGACCGTTTTGGAATGAAATTGTATCTTTCTGGGATAAAAAGCAATAATTTATCTATGGTACCTAATATATGTATATCACTATATACATAGTTTAACGATACTAACATATGCTCGCGGCTCACCTGCGTGAGAAAAGTTTTCTAGGAGAAGTCTCACTTTATACATAATATATTCTCAGGATACAATGAGGCCTATATTATAAGATACATCTTTAGCAATATATGTATTAGTGAAAATTGCATTCAATTCCATGTAGTAGTTTTTGCGTGATGCGTGTACAAACATCAGATAGACAAAAATCTGAAATCTATTGTTTTGCTTTTGTCGTTCATAACAGTTTTTGCTTAAGGTGGTAGCTCAAGGTCCATTTTCATACATTTTGTTTCGGCTTTAATCTGGGTAACTAAACAGATATTGGCCTTTAAAATTTCGTCATATTAAATTTTAAAGGCCGAAATATCCATGATTATTAATTATTTTACGTTCAACTTATATCACTAACTAGACGTGAATTTAAATTCTTTACTTGCCAATACTTGTTTAGTTACCCAGATTAAAGCCGAAACAAAATGTATGAAAATGGACCTTGAGCTACCACCTTAATATCTGTAATGTAACGGCATGGGCCTTGTTACAAATTTGTCATATCTAACGATTATATTGACACGAATTTTACTCCATAACTGATACAAAGCGAAAATATTTTATGTATATTTCTCCCTCAAGTTATTGACATTGAGTACTAAACATTTCAAAATATCTCTTACAAAGACCTCAGCTGCCGTTTGAAGGCAGATATAATCTTTGAAGGTTAACTTCGGTTTACCGACGTAAGTGTAACTTCGCGTACATAAGAATACATGAATATAAATGTATGATTAAGTTCAACTCTTCCAACTGTAATATGTTTATTTGAAGCAGTTTCTGTTCGATTATACCCATTAGAAGCTACGATAATGAAGTAGGTTCTTGATAATGAACATTAAAATTTAAGTCGAACCAAATCTTCTGTGGTCTGTCATATATGAGAGTCCGCCTGAGTGGATACCACCGCAATGTTTATTTCTGCCACCAATCAGGAGCGTGTAGTCACTTAGTCACTGTTGTGATGCGGTTCGAAGAACTTTGTAGCTAGTGTAACTACTGGACATAATAAGACTAAACATCTCATGCCTCAAGATATTTTATTTTATTTATTTATTAAATTGAACTATAACATGAATTACAGTTAACAGTAATACGATGCTATTACTAATATACATATTAATATTAAATACTTAATTGTTATAATTAACAATCATTTTAGTTTTTTTCTACACACTTATATGCTGCTTCATTTAATTTCGGTAAGTTACAACAATATATCAACGTCCTGTGGTATAATATTCAAAAACTTAATAGCTAGTGTTAAGGGAGAGCAGTCAGATAAATTTGTCCTGTTAGAAGGCACAACAAACAACAGTGGACGGTGACGAGAAAAAACGTAACCGTTAGGTACAGGCCGTTAGATGGCGTGCGCAGTGTAATACCAAACAATATTTTGTAATTCAAGGTGTTGGATGGTGTTTCTACTGTTTATGGGCGATCGTAACGCTTACTTTCAGGCGAACGGCAAGCTCGTCTCGTCATTCAAATCATTAAAGATACGACATTTTCATATGGCAGCGAGGATATCTGACCAATGAACGTTTGCTACTGATGACCTAATTTGACAGAATAAACATAATAAATAATGCATTGGCCATAAACGCTGCCACGGTAAACAAGTTTCATTTAAAAGCTATGTTTAGTCAATGTCGATAAAATATTCACACAATGATTAGACCATCGACGATTTTCTAAAGCTAATGAAAGAGGTCATCTTCGGATTCATTTGGATCTAAATTATATAAACAGAACCCTTATATATTTCTAGAGCACTCAATAAACCAAGTGTAAATGGCCAAAATGAATTTGTATCAATATTTTAATGTAAAGTACACTTAACAATTGTTTTCTCTTGAGACAATAAAATGTTTTTTTTTGCCACAAGATAGGCGACAGTGGCTTTACATTATAATGTTAATAGATTATTACCTACAAAGAGGTCTGTAAGAGATCAGAGGAATTACGTGTGGATATATTTGTGATGTTCAATATCTAGTATCAGTCATAATATTTTGTCTGATACCCGTAGATTTGTTGATGTTGATTGTTCCTCTCAAAAAATTCTAATATTATATTTTAGAACAATGTCCCCCGCCGCATTTGTCTACCGGTACGAACGAGATGAACTCAAAAACTAACCAAAGGATTTCGATGAAATTTCTTATGGAAACAGTTTGAGACCCTGGGAACGACATGGGCTATTTTTTATCCTGGGATGTTCTTCCACGCGTGTGAAACCGCGACTAAAACAAGTATACAAATATATTAAATTCGATCGAATTTCGACCACTAGACAACTACTAATTCACAATATTACGGCCAAATTATATTATTCACGTATTTTCATATTTGCGTTTATTAGACAAAAATATCTATCGATAATTTCCAGAATTTTTAGTGGCAATTTTATTTAGAAAACCAATATCAGGATACTTGAACTATTTTTATTCAGAATAGTAACGTGTAATAGACACATCATCTCTAAATAGATCCTGTTTATCTCACTGTGTTACAGAGGTAAATTGGACGAATTAAGATTCATGAGCCCTATTGCTATCTTTGTCAACAGTGATTTCAGTTGCTCTAACATAGTCTCTTGTTTTACGCGTGTTCAAAAGTGCCTGATATTTTTTGTTCGAATCTGCAAATTGTTTTTATTTTCGTGATTTTAGTTGTTCTTTCATGGTTTTTTGTCGTTGCAATGTAAGCGCTCCTACGCAAACAATTAAGAAGCGATTTGTTTCTATTTTTGTCGCTTACGACATTTTTGATTGGTGATATAATTTAATTATAGCTAAGTGATGACGGTGCTCTAAATTAATGAATTAACACTCATTTGTGCTCGTCATTCATTCGAATTGTGTCTCGGATTTTAATGTATTGCTTGCAGTGATATTATAAATTCAGAAGTACGAATTGCCTGAATATTGAAGATGATCAGATTGTTGGAGGCTTTGGACTTTATTATAGGTAAAATGTTATTATTTGCATGATTATAATGTATAATTCTTGTTAAAATACGCGGAATCCGTGTAATTCACTTCTTCACCCATGTTTTTAAAGAAACTGTAAGAGTTTTTGTCCTATTTTTTTTAATGCTTGAAGTATAAGACGAACTTGCCGTTCGCCTGATTGTAAGCGATACGACCGATAAACAGTAGAAATACTTATCCAACACCTTGTTGAATTACAAAGTATTGTTTGGTTTTCCACTGCGCCGTCCTGAGACATGAGATGTTAAGTCTTATTATTGCCAGTAGTTACTGGCTACAATGTTCTTCAAACCGGAACACAATAGTGACTACACACTGCTGCTTGGCAGCAAAAAATTACATTGCGGTGGTACCTACCCAGGCGAATCCTCACATATTGGAGGGCTACCACCACTAAATTTATTTACAAGGGACCAATGCACCCATATTTCTGCATGTTTATCTCATCCCTTAATGTGATACGCGTCGAGTCCATAGTCAAATCTATCACAAGAAATAAAAAACTCAATAATGCTTTATCCGGTCCGGGGATTGAACCCGAAACCTCAACACTAAGACTATCAAGACAACATAACTTACAGCGTATAAATTAATTCGAAATTAGCTTTTCGCTAATATACCTTTCCCTAATACATAATAAAATGGAAATTCGCTAAGTAGTTATTCATTGAAGCAACCCATAATATTTTGGAGGTCAAAACGTTGCTTAATTAGCGTCTGCTTCTACCCAGCTTGTCAAGTTGTCGAAGTTAATTTACGTCATTCAAGATCAGTTGACGAGAGTCTATGAATTATGTTTAAAAATTTCAATAAATTAGTAACAACAGATTTAGGTATAGTCGAACTTATCAGTTTTATAATATACTAGCTTCCGCCCGCAGCTTCGCCCGCGTGGATTTCGGGTTTCAAAAATGGAGAAGGTGCTCAATTTGTCGGGATGTTTTTTTAATTTATGGTGGCATGCAGGTGGTCCGATTGTTCGGTCAGGGTCTGATGATGGGATCCTGGTGAAATCGAAGGAACTTTTAACCATTAAGGTTGCACACGAAATGACGGAAGCTTAAAAAATGGAGTAACTTCTCCCGTTTTCCCAACATTTTCAAGTATACTATAACCAGCTCAGGAGTATGAAAAATAATTGTACCAAGTTAAGTTAAAATCCGTCGAGTAGTTTTTGTTTCTATAACGGTTATACAGACAGACAGACAAAAATTTTACTAATTGCATTTTTGGCATCAGTATCGATCCCTAATCACCCCTGATAGTTATTTTGGAAATATATTTCATGTACAGAATTGACCTCTCTACAGATTTATTATAAGTATAGATATGCAAAAGTAGCTCTAAAATTGTCCATAACGAAAACATGCATTTTAAAGTAAAACAAAAGAAATAATATCGTGAAGCCAACCAAATAACTAATGATATATTAAATTTTGTGACTGTTCAATTTAGTCGGGTCCGCGATATCACTTTTGTTGAGTTTCAGAACGCGACATTACATTATTATATTCTGTGCTCCAACGCACGCTGCTTTGATGTTAGGAACACACCTACATTGCTTAGACAACAGTGAACTTTATAGAATAGCAATAAAGCTCAAATTGACTCTACGTATTAGTTAGAAAACGTTTGTATGGGAAATAGAAAAATGCTGTTTTGAGGATTTTCCCGGCAATTATTCGAATTTTTCTCACCTTTTAAACCTTCCCTAGACCTCCACGAATAATTCAAGATCAAGATAAGATAAATCCGTTCAGCCATTCTCGAGTTTTAGCGAGACTAACGAACAGCAATTCATTTTTATATATATATATATATATATATATATAGATTTATTTAGATTTTAAATCTGGATTGTTCATTTTATCCAATTCGAAATTAAAAATAATTATATGGTGGGTTACAACAAAGAGATTTTAAAAAATAGTTTATATTTAAATCATTGTTTTTTATCCAAGTATAAAATTTAAATGAAATTAAACCGTATTACCATAGTAGAGGGTGCACTCTTCAATTGTAACGCCTGAAAACGCTGAAGGAATTTCCAGCCGAATTCTGAATTGAAACGTTGAAGTTAACAGTTTGCGATTCCGAACATGTTTTGTGTAATATGTAGCCCGCATTTTGTAGCGTAGCTCTCTCTGTGTAATTCAGTGTGCAAACTATTTTTGGCGATATATCCGTGTTATAACCATTTGTACTGCTCGACCGAGGTAGTGCCAGCAAAACCGGTCTTTCAGTTTTCTTCGCAGAGAAGCAAGTCGGTCATGAGTTCACCAATATTGTGGGAATTTATTACTGTTATGTGCTGTAAATACTGGCTGTGCTCGCTATCGTATAATAAGACTTAACATCTCATGTCTCAGGATAGTGAGCGCAGTGGAATACAAAACAATACTTTGGAATTCAAGGTATTTTAATGGTGTTTCTACTGTTAATGGTCGTATCGTTTACCATCAAGCGACCGGTAAGCTCGTCTCGCTATTCAAAACAATAAAAAACGAGATACTAACTTCCGAATATATTCACATTCGCATCTGAAACTCCACTACCACTTGAGTTCAGATCTTATTTATATATACACAGACCGCAGGTTCGTAGATCGAGACGAGAGGAAGCCTATCAGTAAAGCAAAGCTAATAATAGTGCTCAGGAGAGCTACCCCTAAGAATTGATTTAGGGTTGCCAATGAATAACATTGACCTGATTTGCTGAGATGTTTGCGTAAATATTTTTGACAGGCTAAAGGTCAGACCGGCGTACATAACAACGACATTTCCACGTATATGGGTTTTATTTATTTGGACAAGTAACAAAACATACATCCGATATAACCTAGTTTGGGGACCCAGTCGATTGATGTTTTGTTTTAAATTAGTTATAAGCACTAACATTACGAATAATAATTTAACTACTTACGTGTTCCTAGTTGGTATATTTAAAAAAAATATTATATATCTATTTAATGTGCTGGTGATGGGATATATTTTATATCCGCCCGGATAGCTACCACACACAAAGTGTTAAAATCCGCCATAGTGGCCGACGTAAGTATGTTGCGTTCCACGATCAGCCTGTGTATATCTAGTTCCAACAGGCCGGCATAATTGTGTCAACTGCTGAGGGGTAATCATCTCTCAGTCAACATTCTATTGGACCCCACTTCACTTACCATCAGGCGCAGCGGGCAATTTTCACGTTCTAAAAATAAGACTGAATATAAAACTACATTTAGGCTTCAACAAGGGAATTCAGTATTTATGTTAGGCTGAACGTCTAGGTACTTTCAGTTCAACAAAAATACTGAATTCGCCGTCAGAAGAAGCATAAATTATTTTATATGAACCTTTAAAATTGTTTGTTGGCTTTGCTTCGATTTTTGATTAGGGCTTTGATTTAGTAAGTACTTAATTTTTGATAGTGATTTTTAAGCAATCACGAATTGATGGTCATAATAATGCTATAGCTGCTAGAGGAAGGGATCAAAAGGATAGAAAATCCTATACTGGTTATGTCTTTCAGATTGGTACATGTAATGTTTTCTGGGAAAGCAGGAAGCAGAGAACGGTAGCCTTGTCAAGCGCAGAGGCTGAGTATATGGCTCTCTCTGACAGTTGTAAGGAGGCTATATTCCTTCTAATATTTTCTTGCAATAATTTTCCTTTAACGATTTGGCTACATATTTTTAAATTTGAATTTTCGATAGCCATTATTAACGGATCGTAATCACTCGTAAGTCCACTCAACATAATTATAGCAATAAAGTCGTCTTCTAAAGGTGAACCTATCTCGCTGAGTTGTTGTGCCATTTCTGTTATTTTATTAATGTAGGCCTCCATGTTTGCACACTCTTGCAGTTTGATACCGAACAATGTTCTGAGGAGTCCTAGCCTGCGACACAGCCCTCTGTCTTCATATGCTTTCGACAAGCTATTCCATGCCTCACGTGCCGTCGTAGCTGTACGAATATGCGGAATGACTGACGATTGTACCGACAACGCAATACGCGCCAAAAGCCTTTTGTTGCTTCTTTGTGTCAGTACAATTCTCTTGTTCGACACATTCCCACAATTCCTCTTGAATCAAAAGCATTCGCATCATGTATTTCCACGAACTATAATTGTCGATGCCTTTTAACTTTTCTATACAAATGAAATTTGTACTTGCATTCGACGCCATTATGTTGATACCACGCCGCCGTATTTACGTAGGAGGTTATGATTTTTGCCGGTACCAGCTTTTCGTGCGAAATTCTTCGATGTACTTATTTAATTTATATCCTGGGCCCATAACCTGATGGTTTATAAATAAAACGAAACAGGAATTCCAGGATGAACAGAGATATATATTTACACAGTGTTACAAGGGCCATGGGCACAGACAGAGAGAGAGCGGGGGGAAAAACTAGTGACGTTCTATTTTATGAAAACGTCATTAGTGACGTGCTCGTTTTATATTGCGTTTACAATAATCGTCTAACACGAATATTGATATATACCGTTAATATTATAAAATGACATGGTCGTGTGATAAAGAAATATTAATCTACATAATGTATGTAAAGATCAGTTTAATTTTGTCCAGAGCATGAGTAGACTGAATTAACTCGGATGCTACTATTACACAGAAAATTATTTGAAGTAAAATACAACATTGCTTTATACTAGAGCTTAGTAATACGCAGGCGCAAACACACTATTAAACATATACTAACATATACACGTCGAACGCACGGATCAGGCGCAACTTTAGTACAATATAAATATAGATAATGCTGGCTAGTTGAACTGTTCCTTTTTCAAATATCGTGACGCATTCTCGTTTCATCGAGTTTCAAATCACGAGTCTAAAGAAGTTTCACCTAAAAAACTTATCTATTGTTTAGTCTGATAAGTTAATTCACTCTGGATTAAAAAAAATGTATGGTATATCTATATTTCCTTAATCATCTATAAATTCTCTTAGTAGGTGTTCATGGACGATAATGTTTAATAATAAATTAATATCATGTAATATTGTTAACCAAATAAATATCGCATTCTATTTTAGTCAAATTGTCAATATTTTATCATCTCGTCTTTACCACAATTGTCAAACCAATTAATGTTTTACATTGATTAAATACCAATGTAACAATAACAGCTGCTGATGCTACTGTGTAGTAAAACGTGGGATATTATAGTTTTGGTCTGGCAATACGGCATTCGATCAGTACGAGAGACCGCTCTGTGGGAAGCGGTCGCGCGCTCTTTCGACGCGCGTTTTCCCGCGTTACGTTCTTATTTCAAACTGAACGTTTTACGTTACCCATACATGCATAATGGCATTGTGAAGTGATGTGAAGTTTAAATTCCAGTTTTGTGAACGTGACTTGGCTAGAGTATTCTATCCATTCAGATGTGATATCTCGTCGAAACCCTTTGGATTTTTTGTAAACTGTTTATGGATATATCGTAGCTTGGAGATTTATTTTTATTTAATTCTTAATAAATTACCAGATTTACTTTATTTCTTTTTAAATAATAAAATAAGTTTCTCTTGATTTACTATGATATCTATTTGTTTCAGTAACATAACATTTATTGACAAACAATGCTACTTCAAATGCATAAGAATTTGATGAGGATGAAAATCATTTAGTTGATATAAATAACGTTTAGAAATTATAAGTTTGTGATTTTCGAATAGAAACTAAACATACATTTTTGGGTCAGTTAACAAACTATTTCAATATTTGGAGTAAATTTATTTTTGACTAGCTTTTGCTGGTGGTTCCGCCGCCGTGATAGTGTTTCCGGGATAAAATGGTATATTAAATGAAGCCTGTTTTTCAATTAATTACATTTTAAGTTGTATTTTAAGACCACTAAGGTATAATATATTGGTGAAAACTGCATTCAATTCCATACAGGAGGTCATGTGTGATAAATGTATAAAGATACATACATATAATAATTAAAAAGAAACTGTTGTTTTGACTTCTGCTCTAGTAAAACCCCTCATATTACTATCAATATCAATAATGTACAGACGTCAGCTTGTTACAATTTTGTTATGGGTAAAGATTGGAACGGAACAATTTAGTGTAATTACAGTATCGCTGACAGTTATTTCAAACATTTGACAGTTATATAAAATTAATATTTTCGTTAAGTTTTCTTAAATTTTCTAATTTTCCGCGCAATTTTTAAATTTTTTCTTTCATAAGAACCTTCTCCTGACAATAACAAACACAAAAAAAAATTACTGAAATTGGTCCAGCCGTTCACGCGTGATGGCGTGACCAAGGGATATAGGGATTCATTTTTATATATATAGAAGATAGAAGATATATTAACTTTGTGATATTAATATTGTTTAAATAATAGTATCCACAATACTTATTAGTCCGGCAGTGGCGAAGGGTGCATATAACTCGATTCCTACCGGCTTCACTTTCTTATTTATGTAAAATCTAATTATCATTAGAACGATTCGCAAGCCGCATTCATGCATATTGGTACCTATCATATTAGTGTCGGGATTTATTTCGGAAAATTCCATCCCTTGCCTCTGTGGTCCGGCATAGTAATAACAACCATCGAGGTATTTATTGTTGTATATAATCGTTTTTAAATGGCACGAAATTTATGATTTATAAAAATCGTTTTATAACAATTTGATTCAATTATACTTAATTACACCTTAGTAGGTGATAAAAAATACTGATAAAATCCGAAAAACTCGTGTAAACTTAAGAAATCATTGATTTAAAGTTTTGATTTTGTTCAGATATTTTTGACATTGGTAAACGATCTTTATTTACATAGCATGTTACGTTTCAACCTACCCCTATTTTTCAGTATCGAAGGGTCTATATAAGCGGATACCTACCGGCTTCCCTTTTGTAATATATTATATGAAAGCAAACTATTAAAATTTGTTATTATTAGCAAATAAATAACTAATATTTTTAACACAGTGGCCTAAAATTTAATTATAAATTATATTAATACATTTGTGTTGGCTTCCCTTTCGGTAACTTTCACCTTTCACCACTGCTATTTTTCAAGAATTAAGGAACTGTCACAATATTCCTTCACAATACCGCTAAAACTGTTTATTCAAATCAATCCAATGTAGTTATCCAACCCTTAATCGACCTTAGACCTCCTCTTTAGTCGAATATAATGATTTAGCAGTTTCCGGCGATCACATCAAGCCTGTGACCTTTTGTGACATAGATTCGGACAGCGAAGTTGCAAGTCACTCGTGAATTTTTACTTTGAGTATTGCAGTCCGGTAAATGGATTGCTTGTCAGTATTTCGAAATTCGACTTTAAAGCTATTTAAATAATGATTTTATTTTATTTGCTTCATCCTTATTATATATACGTTAACAATCCATTAGATTTAGTATGGTATTTGTAACGTGTCGTTGTAAAAAATATTTTCCTATTTTTTTAATGAAACATTATAAAGAGAGCAGTAATTGAAATACAGCTTTGAAGTCATAAAAGCAATTGAAATAAAAAAATAACAAATCTTGTTAATTAAATATCGCTTAACTAAACTATCCCTTTTGATTTTACAATATTTCCTTGAAAGCGTGGCTGAGTATAAATATATACGTGATCGATGTGGTTGTCTCGGCCGTACGTAACGTACTTAGTCGAAACTCCAAGCTTCTTCGTCCCGCTTTGAACGGGTTACAGATAATCTCTAGGGATGTGCTTCGGATGTGCATTCATATCGATAGAATATGCGTGAATAAATTTATAAAATATAGGGTTGACTCTTTACTAGTATAGTCAGTAGCAATATTTTAAATGCAGTAGTTTCTACAATTATTTGGATATTTGAAGGAAACACAGAAATCGCTGAATGAATTTTAATAACAAAATATATCCTATCACCAGCGAACCACTATAAAATATGTCCTCTTATTAATATGTAATAACGGACTGTACTATACAACGTAGTGTGCATCCACCATAGAACAATCAGTTTACCGCTAGCCGGCTCGCGTTAAGTGCAGCGGGAGAAATCAATTAAGCCGCTTCAATGGTAATTTGATTTCCTTCCGAGTTTTATTAATTAGAACTTTTTTAATTCCACTTTACCGTAACTGGATTTTGTTTTAAATATCGGTAAAGACTCCTAAATTTTATATGAAATCCGATTTATCTTTTTCTGAATGAAAGTACCACTGTAAATTTTTCTGGGACAAATGTAAAGCATATGATAATTCAAGATTTGGTCTATAGGTGTTTAACATTTTAGCCAAACACAGTCCGTTTGTGCGTTGGCTTCTAAGGAATCATACAAACATAAATCTTCATAAAATAAAAATCATAGTCTGGTGTTGTGGTTATATCCGGTAGAGATCATTCAATATTAGATGACCTTATTTTTATATCCGGTTTCAAACAGGCCGGCATAATTGTATCTACTGGCGAGGGATAATCGTCTCTAGTCTGTCGACACTCTATCTAGACCGTACGGCGCTTTACATCAAGTTCAGAAGGGTCACTTTGCAGTATCCGTATAAACATTTACCAGACTACGTCAAGACCAATGGAAACATTTTGGCTGTATGAAAAATAATATCGCCCATCAGTGGCGAAGGGTGAAATATTTCGGAACATGGCACAACGGTGAATAGATCGGACTACCAACAGCAAAAAAATAAAAAAAGTTGTGTAATTGTAAAATGTAAATTGCGGATGATTAGTTCCCCCCCGTGACCACGAAGGCTGCAAAGCCTTCGAAACGTCGGGAGAAAAGTAAAATATTAAAACCGCGATAAAATCCAAAAATATAATAGTTTAATTTTAATATTTCGATAGTTTAACATATCGCGGCGAATTTAACAGAAAACTAAAACTAAGACAAAGGTAAATAAACCTAAAAAGGAAGCCGGTAGTAATCGGGTTGTATGGATGCTTCGCAACTGTAGCTCAATGTCCTTACAATTCAGTTTACTCGTTTATTTTTCCTGTTTTTATTGTTTATACGGCCTTGACATAATATAGGTAATCGCTACGCACATTTTCTTTATTTTCATTTCGTTTTGTTATTTTACGGTAATTCTAGAATGTTGGCACGGTTTATTAAAGGTAGGCCTTTTACGAGAGCTCATTTATGATGCTAACAAATGCGTTGTCTATAATAATGAAAATATCCACCCTGTATTATATACTATTCACTGGTGGGTACGGGCCTCTTCTATAGAGAGGGATTAGGCCTTGGTCCACCACGCTGGCCTAGTGAGGATTAGCAGACTTCATGCACCCGAAAAATTCTTATTGAGACCTCAGATTCTTCTTCACGACCTTTTGCTTCACCTTTTGCTTTGTCTATTGTTTATAAATTAGTAGAGTACAAACAATTAAAAAATTAGTAAATTTTGAAGCCAGTACAAATATTACGTGCATTATTTTTACATTGCACCAAAAAAATAACAATGACATAGAACGCTCCAAACCAAATTTCTGGCAATTTTTTTGTGGCAGGCAATCACGGACCTTATTAATAAATGAATAACTTGTTCATCTATTTAATTAGGGACTGTCCAGACTTTACGAAAGTTGCTGAAGCATTTGCCGCATTCGTGTTAATGTAGTGTTTTTCTATTCTTAATTGTATAAAAAAGTAGTTAAACATTTACATTTAGGTAGATATGTTCTAAATTACTTCCGGCAATTTTTTACTAAGATGCCGCCATACAGATTAGAGTGTCTCGGAGTTTAGACAAGTTTTGGCCGTGATCCATGCATAATAAACATTTTCCTCAAGATGCCGAGATGGAAATTTCCATTCCTGTATATTCCAAAATATTATTTTAAGTTGTTATGAATAATAATAATTAACATATTTATTAGAATCACTATCATCAAAAGTAACAGGGAAGCCGCTGCTAAACGCAGGCTTATAAAATGTCTAATAATAATACCTCTGAAAATAAAATTTAATCCGATACAGTGAATAAAAAAGCAAAATATCGTGATCTGGTAGTCACCTTCTAATAGATGGCTATGCTAGCCTTGGCTTTAAATTTTGAATACTTTAATTACAAGCATAGTTATGCATCTATTATTATATTTTCATCTATTGGGTTCTGATAGCGAATGCTTGCTTGTTGTAAGCAATTAGGCAGGATAGCATGATAATGCCGACTATCAAAGCATACGACGTCGTTTGCTTTACTTCTTCACTTAACATCAGATGCTTTGAACTCACTGTTCCTTAACTAAATCTCTGCGCCGTATCAGTAAAAAACTTATAAGAACATACATAAAATGAACGGTTACAAAAACAGAATCGTTCAGTTGCAAAACACATTAGAAATAGTCATCCACTATCAATTCCGAATTGCAAAACAAAACAAGTGAATTGGTAAATCAATTTTGGAATAGTAGTTTCAATTTCATGAAGAAATAGAACACATGATTCGGGAACCGCTCGAGGCTCGGTACGGTTCAATTATTTTTAATCGATGTCATTTCCATTATCAGGATTCAGAAATAAGCATAAGTTTTGCTCTAGGCTGTTCGTTTAGGGTTCCATATCTCAATAGAAACCCTTATAGAATCACTTTTGTCCATTTGCCTATTTGATATGATCTTTTTCTTAGAAAGGTAAGAGCTATCAAATTGAAATGAAATAGAGCTATCAAGTATATCAAATACTTTTACTACGGTCTCTTTCAGCTGTGAAACAATCAAATTTATAAGTCGACGGGATCAAAAGATATGACCGTCTATGTCACATATTTTATGATATCACAAGGGAATCAAAAGTTATAGAGTTCTTCCCGTTGACCTAGAATCATGAAATGTAGCAAGAAGCAATGTTTTATAACGCATGTAAAGGAAAAATTTGAAAACGATAAATAAGTAATTTAGAGTGGCGTATGAAGTTTTCCAAAAGGTAACTTGACACAACTTATACGTACTAATATCAATAAATACGGTCTGTAAATAATTCTAATGATAATCAGATGTTACATTAATTACAAAAGGGAAGCCGGCAGGAATCTGTTTATATGGATCTTTCGCCACTGACTAATTAATAAAAAACGCCAATTTATTATTACTAATTGACCTAGAATTATTACGCTTACTGAATTTTTTACTACATAAATTGATTTTTTGACAAGCAATCTTTATATCCATCTATCAAATTAATGTAATAACATTGGTTTAAAATTGAATTCCCAATTAACCCAACCTAAATCAAATATGGTAAAACGTTTAGTAGTTTCAGAAATGGACAGTTTCTTCAGTATGTAGAGCGAGTTAATCTGATTGAGGATAGTAATAATTGACCCTTTACTCGGATTATACCGAGCGCTAACACGACAGTATTTCACTAAAGTAATTTCGTTAAAGCTACGTAGAACTACGAAAGTTTAATCTACGGCGCTACGGTGCTACGCTGCTACGACGCTACGGAGCTACGCCGCTCCGGAAGAGTGAACCGGATGATGGACTTTCGGCTCGGTGACACTTTCCGTACCATTTTCGTTTGAAATATTACGTTCTTATGTAAGGTTTTCTATTTAAAATAGTGTTAGAATGATAATATTTGTAATATAGAAAGTAACAGTTATTTTCTCTCTCACATTTGTGTAATTATGGATGAGTGAGTTAGCAATAAATATGGTTATTACGCATAAGTTTCAACTAGTCTATTAAGGAAAATAGGTATAATACCGGCGACATTCGACAAAAAAATTATATCGGAAAATATCCAGTCAATATTGTACCTAGCATCTCGTCGTCTCGTTTAGAGTAGACACCAGTGGCAAAGTACTAATATGCATAAATAAGGTCTACAAATCGTTGTGATGATAATTAGATTTTACATAAATTCTGTATAAAGGGAAGCCGGCAGGAATCGGGTTTATGGACCCTTTGCTACTGGTGAGTATATCATGTCCATTAACCCGGAACATAACCATGAAAGCACACTGCTGCTCAGCGGCAGAAATAGACGTAAACTTTCAGAAAATGTCAAATATTAATGCAATCCACTCAAAGTGGGTTAGCTTTAACTAGAATAGCATCGGCTCGGGCACAATGTCAGGGGCGATTGAGTAACAAAGCTTGTAAGTTATTCTGGGGAGCGGCGGTCCCCACGCTCCCCTATCTGGGGGAGCTTCGGCAACAGACATTGATTTGACGTTTATGTTCACTGTATCTTTCATTCTTACGTTTATTTAACTTAGATTATAGACACCTAATTTGTATTTTTTTTATTTAAAAGGTTTAAATTGTAGCCAGTGTAATTACTGGACATAATAAGACTTAACATCTCATGTCTTAGGATGGCGAGCGCAGTGGAATAACAAACAATAATTTGTAATTAAAGGTGTTGGATGGGGGTTCTACTGATTATGGACGGTTGTATAGCGCACCATCAGATGAACAGCAGCTCGTCTCGTCATTCAAAGCAATAAAAAATGTAAAATTTACCAAACAGCAAATGACAGTAGTAGAGATGATGATGAGATGCCTTCATTCTAAATATGAGATAGTGATACAAGGCTGGTATAAGCCATAATAATTCTTATTCTAAAGAAACAAAACATTCTTTAAAGAAATGATTCCTTCCTAATAGAATTTCGGGCATGGCGGCCAATCTCAACGGAGATCTGCCAAGTACGCAGGACATATTATAGTGCGGGAGAGTGTGCGCAGTACACTAGTGCACTCTCCATTCCTTCACCCTTATAGTCCGGGGAGACGGCAGTCCGACATGACCGGAGAGCGTGCGGGCGCAAACCTAACGGCTTTACGTGCTTTTCGAGGCACGGGGGTATCACATCGCCAATTCCCTGACTCCGAACTGTAACTGAGTATTTTTAAGATAAATTTGTAAAAAGAAATACGAACACATAGAACAACGTGTTTTATAACAACATTTGCTCGTAAGTAGTGAGTTTCTAGAGTGAAATTGCACTTATTTTGTTTTAAAACTTACTTTAACTTTACGTAGAAAGACTACTCAAAGAAATGGAACTTCATGCGCTTATATCAATCAACTGTTTATTTTATGAAACTATTTCCCTCTGTATAGACACACATCACGCCTTTATTACCGAAAGGGTAGGCAGAGCTGTTCCAAGGTACTTACTTTTTCGCCATGTGTATTTTGTCCTATGATGAGATCCATAGTTAAATAATAATAATTACCTACTAACTTTAAAATTAGATATTAAGTATATAGGTATATACATAGATTTATGTTGTTAGTCTAATTTTTTATTTTTTTTAACCTTCCGCATGTTGTGGTTGCGTGTTATTGAAATTGCAATTAGTCCAGATGTTTTTTTATTACTTCTTTGTATATAATAATCTTAATTTTGTTGGCAATCCTTAAAAAATAAGGAAAAAAGTTTTTTTTTTACAAATACTAGTTAATCGTTTTCGATGAGTTTATTACTCTTCTGAATAATATGAAAATCTGAGAGGTCAATAATACGCTGCATGTTATACTTTTGACCTCTAAAGAAAATAAAATAGTGAAAGTAAATACTAAATCTTTGCTCCTCAAAAGGCACCTATTATTAATTGTTTCGTTTATGTGTCAAGGTTTATATATATTAAATACTTATTTGATATATTTTTTTTTTGTGCACAATTCAGTTAAAGTTATTTAACGTTGTTATATCAAGTTTCATAAGTTGGCAGCGTGTGCAGACTTGAGGCGAATTGTTTGTTTCGGAAGCGGACAGACATAAAATTTATGGTTGCCACAATTGTAGTCGCTTAGGGTTACCACGCCTCGAAATTTAGACGTAAAAATTGTATAATAAACTCACTGCAAAGGCATTTCCAGGATTGTTAAAACTAAAGACATTAAACAGTACAGTTTTAGACCCGATATCAGGGCCAAATTTGTGCTCCAAAAGTTAGTACTAATTGATAATAAGTCGCTGTCTTATTTGAAATGTCGGTGTGACAAGGTGTCACTGCGTCCTTAGATATTAATACATAAAATATATATAATATAATAATAATATCAGCCCTGTATTATATACTTGCCCACTGCTGAGCACGGGCCTCCTCTACTACTGAGAGGGATTAGGCCTTAGTCCACCACGCTGGCCTAGTGCGGATTGGTAGACTTCACACACCTTCGAAATTCCTATAGAGGAACTTCTCAGCTGTGCAGGTTTCCTCACGATGTTTTCCTTCACCGTTAAAGCGAACGATAAATTCACAAAGAAAACACACATGATTTTTTAGAAAAGTCAGAGGTGTGTGCCCTTGGGATTTGAACCTACGGACATTCGTCTTGGCAGTCCGTTCCACACCCAACTAGGCTATCGCCGCTTAAAAATATATATTTACCGAAAATATGCGCATTAAAAAGATGCAAATCATGATATTGGAAAAATATTAAGTATTTTACATTTTTTTTTTCTTTTAAGGTATATTGCATAACCATCGCATGAATACAAAAGTTTTGTATGACAATATTCCTATTGCCCGCTCTTTTATCTAAGAAATCTTTGGTTAAAACAATATGAAAGTCTAAACGAAACTAATTGGAATTTAATTGAAAATCGGATAATAACAAAATTATAACTTAATCAGTAACTAGGTTACCCCATGTTTATAAAAAAATTGTCACGCGTTTGCAACTTAAGGGTTGCATATAGAACGTGACTATTTCTTTGCTGGCTAGGATTTGTAACATAAAAAATACATTAACAAAACCCGATGAGAATGCGGACGGAACGTGATTTTATGCGGAAACTTATGCAAAGATCCTTTTGCCTTTTTCCAGTGTTATTTAGTTTCTCGTTTTATGTTAAGTTATACCACATATTATTCATAGATATAAAAGATATCTCGCACAAGTGGACCATTGTTTTTTTTTAACTCATAACTATTTAGCTTCCATTGATGTTATGGACATGTAATATATTCTGAAAAGGTTGGCGGTTTATAAGAATAGAATCATAGATATTTAGCACCATTGCATTACGCAAATGGACTTTAGTTTTTTTTTTGCTTAATTCTAATATTACTTTATAGCTTCTTATTGGTGTTATAAATGTGATAAATTCTAAAATAATGGAATGTTTTTCAGACGTGAATGCAAAAACAACGTTTTTGATTTTATATGTCGTTGGAAATTTTATAGTAGGGAAAGTATGTCATGCGGAAGCGGCTTACTATTTTATTTTATCCTTAAACAAAACCAAACACACGTTACGCCTTTATTCCGGAAGGGTAGGTAGAGGTCCAACTAGGGAACTTACCTTTCTCCAAGCTCGTTTCATCTCATGCGATGTCGGTCACAAATTTCAGACGCCGGGCTGATAGTCAACTGAAAAAAAAAACAATATTATTTCGCCTGTGGGATTCGAACCTGATACCTCGAAGCTATGTCATAACTCACCTCACTACAACTACGCCACCGAGCCAGTCATTTTACGTATTATTATACAATTCTTCGTATAATTTTTTTATAATCTCATTTCAATCCTTAATATAAGATAAATAATATTCAACGCGTATTTCATTGCGAATGATTAAGGAATGACGAATTCTGACTGTAAGATCTTATAAAACATGTATTGAACATTAATGTTTTACGAACCAGCCTGAATATTTGTGGCCACATTCGACGACATGACTATGAATATATTATGACCTAGCTTTTACTCGCACCTCCGCCTGCGTGAAAAAGTTTTTCAGCTATAAAAGGAAGCCTATTTTTTAAGTTGAACTTAGCAAACGGAACTTCGCCCCCCACTGACATTCCATAAATTGCAATCACAGCAAACAAGCAAGTACGCTGTGACCGAATGAAAAAACACGGTTGTTTTTTCACCTGGTCTTCGTTGGTTGCTATCCGGACGTATACAAATAACCTACACAAAATTTCAATCATAATTAAATTAAATATCAATATAATCATATCTAAGAAATTCAAAAACAATCCGAATTTCAAGAGATGATGGTTGAAAGCTTTCTGCACAAGTCTGGGATCCAGTTCTACATTTAATTATATCGGAACCGAAAAGACCGGCTGCCAGACTTCAAGACACTGTGAACTCATTCTGCATAGATCGGACACCAACAGCTAAAAAGTTCAAAAAGTTGTACAATTGTAAAATGTAGGTAGATATTGCAACTTTGCCTTCGGATCCAACTACACCAACACCTCAATCCACCCCGTGACCATGAAGGCTGCAAAGTCTACGAAACGTCTGGAGAAAATTAAAAAAAACTGCGATAATCAGTAAAATTGATTTATTTTAAAACGTACATCAACAAGACAGTATCGACTCATGAGACAAGACATTGAAATGACAAATTAGCACAATTATCTTTAAATTATGTATAATAAATCATCATTGGCACTGTTTCTGTTAATCACCGAGCTTGCTCCAAACGGCGCTGCGTCTCTTACATTAAACATTAATTGTACGCTTCAACAACTTGGACAATTTGAAATACATTAAGATGTTCCTGAACGGATGGGAATTTGTCAGATGTTTTATTTTTAATTTTTTTAGGGCCATCCACAGATTACAATATAAAATAAACATATATCTATATGTACATATGGTTACATTTTTATTGCATGTCTTAGATATTAGGCATTAAAAAGGAAAAAAAATATTATGAGTAGAGAAAGTAATTACTAGGAATATAATTTAAGTCGATGTTTTTTATAGTGTATAGGGTCATGTTGACATTACTTAACTAAAAGAAATCAAATGCTTATCTTCTTGAAAATAATAAATACTTTACAATAAGTTTTTCGACCAGTAGATGTAAAATAAAAAAGTCTAGTCCTCTAAGAGAACTTGACGCAGCAGCAACATCACACTTTCAGTCATAAATACACAATACAGGTCATATTCGCACTAAACTACAAAATAAAAAATATGAAAAAATCTGGAATGATTGGTAAAAATATATGTTAATCATGGATTTTTTGGCAGAATGATAGCAGAGATAATGACGAGTATGTGGTTTCACTTATTAACGCAAGGTCAAATTGACACTGTAGAAACTTCGAAACAATATGATTGTCATTGTTCTAAGGTAGAAACTCTCAAATAGAACGAAACACCAGATAATGTTTGGAATCAATGTTAAGAAAGGTCGCAACATAAGTTAGAGTTAACTAAAACAAGAAACGTGTGAACAACATTGGAAGTAATATCCGGTCCATCGTGATTTATCGTCAGCCACGAACGAATTGATTCTCTTGAACTTATTTCAAAGAGATTGAATCACGGACGAAGAGTTGAGTTAATATTTACTTTAAATAATAGTGGACAGTTAATTTTACGATTTAATGTATGTATACAGACCGATCTCGTCAAAAATAAGTAACAATGTTAAAGTATAAGCCATTTTTTGAACATTACGTTATTTAAAAAACATTGTAGCCAGTGTAACTACTGGACATAATAAGACTCAACATCTCATGTCTCAGGATGGCGAGCGCAGTGGAATACCAAACAATAATTTGTAATTTAAGGTGTTGGATGGTGTTTCTAGTATTCTACTATTTATGGGCGGTCGTGTCGCTTATCATCAGGCGAATGGCAAGCTCGTCTCGTCATTCAAAGGAATAAAAAGGAGAACAGTACCGTAAAAAATTGCACTCTATTTTTTAAGGTAAGAAGAAGATATGATAATTTAGGACATATTCTGTTTGGCAATATTTCTTCCAAATTCTTTCCGCATTTACTTCTAACAAGCATCCAAACATCGTTCTTATTTATTTAAACTTTCCTATTTATTATATGTGTGAAAAAATTTACAAGATACTTTTATATTTACTAGTGGTCGAAATGCGACTGTTGAATACACTTATGTTATTTTACTCCATTCCTCTACTGAACTTTAATTATGCCACATCTCACATTCCTCTGTGCGATTTTAATGCATTTTATGCAAACATATTACCTTTCTACACACCTCCATATAAACTTTAACTATTCCAAATTTCATACTCCTTCGTTCATATAATTGTCACACAAAATGGGGGTAAAAAGTATTGTGCTCGCGTATTTACATAAATTTTACTATCAGGAAAGGTAGATAACTTACCACGCGCTTCATGATAGTTATATACATAGGTATATCTCCTAGTTTGGAAGGTCAAGTGTAGATCGAGGGGCGGTGTTATCGCGCGCTCCATCTGTTCGATACGTTACATCGATGGATGTAGGTCGGTGCAAATTTCAATCGAAATAAGTTAGGAAATATATTTTGCTTGAGACTGACTTGACTACCACGGTGGTGTAATTGTAATGCGGACACGGTACGAGTATAACTACGGCGAAGTTCTGGGTTCGAATGCCGGGTCAGGCTAAAAATGTGATTATGTTTTTCCATCTTAAAAATTACTCAGTCGCAGTCAGGAAATTTGCGGTATGATACCCCCGTGTTCCGGAAAGCACGTAAAGCCGTTAGACCTACGCTACATCTCTCTCCGGTTATATCGGATTACCGTCTCACCGGACTGTAAGAGTGGAGGAACAAAGAGTGCATCTGTGTATTGCGTACACACTCGTATACTATAATATCTCCTGCGTACCTGGTTGATCTCCGTTGACATTGGCTGTCGTGGCCGAAAGTACCTAATCTAGGAGGGATTCATTCATTAACATTATTTTAAATTCAGTACAGATCAAATTAAAAATATCATTTAACAACTTCGCAGAGATTTTTACTTCTATAAGTTAATTAAATGAGCAATAATTATGTTTTTTCATTGTATAAATACAATACTATTCATGATTTGTTACTGTTATTTTGGTAACGCTCGTGGTTAATACTATGATGATTTTAATATCACTTTACTTTTTAGCTGTCTTAAATGCAACTTCGGAATTTTCAACCTAAAAACATAACTTAAAAACCACAAAATTGTATTTATCCGGCATCCATATTTTATTACCTGGAAAGCTAAATTTATCTTCCACGCCTGACCCTGGGGAGGGTTCATCAGAATAACGTGCCAGCGTTAAGCCGCCAAAATTACCTGCCCATATCCCTTTTCTTATTTTAAAAATACCCTTATATATAATATCAACCCCTATATTAATTATACTGTCCCACTGCTGGGCATGGGCCTCTTCTTCTATTGAGAAGTTAGTCCTTAGTCCACCACACTGGCATAGTGCGGATTGATAGACTTTACAGACCCTCAAAATTCCTATAGAGAGTTTTTCAGGTATGCAGTTTTCACACGATGTTTTCTTTCACTGTTACAGCAATATTTTTTATATGTGCATGTCATAGTGACCTGCAGAGCACCTCATGGTAAGTGGAATGGTCCAATAGAATGTCGACTGACGAGAGATGATCACCCCTCGGCAGTCGACACAATTATGCCGGCCTGTTGGAATATAATTTGAAATTTGATAATGCATTGAATATTGTAATATGTGGTGCTGTTGGTGTACCATATTGCAATAAATAAATAAGAGTCTTATAATGAGATACGTCTCGCCCAGGGAGCCTTATCATTTATGAAATTGAATATCTACCTTTGTACCATAGGCATTGTCTGCCACCCTTGATACGCCTAAGGCTTTATTTGCCTTCATGACATACTGTTTCGTATAGAATTGCTGAGACGAAATTATTCGTTACTAACAAAGGTATCCATTTCAACGTGAATTTAGGAATTATTGTCTTTTTTTCTGCGTAATTGGAGACTATTATCAAGATTAATAGAACATGTAGGTACTATAAATGGTAAAATAAGCAAATATATTTTTTTAGAATTGATAACTTATTATCAAAAAAGTAAGAATCAGATTAATCTTGTACAACTTACAAGAGAGTAAGAGTCAATTTTGCAAATCAATAATGTTATGATTAAATCTAGATTTGACTATTACTTTAAAGTTTAAGATTTAATCAGTGCTATCTATTAATTTTAATTACAAACTAACTTATATAATATTTGTTGATTATAAATCATATACGGTTTCCATAAACGATTCCAATCGTTTTTTCGACCCATCGCGAAAATGAACCAATCAGAATAGAGATTTTTGAGATGCGTACAAATGATTTATTTTGATTGGCTTATGATCCAGATCGGATCGAAAACTGGAATTGGGATCGTTTATTAAAAACAGTCTATAGATATATACCTTCATATAGGTCTAAATGACGAAAGATGTATTTGTCAACATTAAAATTCTGAAATTTCTTGTTTTTATATGATAGCTTAATTGGGTATGGAACGGACTGCCGAAAGGAATGTCCATAGGTTCGAATCCTAAGGGCACACATATGACTTTTCTAAAATGATCGAATGTCCCAAGGTTTGAATCCCAAGGCTACACATCTCTGACTATTCTAAAATTATGTATATTGTTAGTGAGTTATTGCTTACTTAAAGCGAAGGAAAACATCGTGAGGAAAGTCTATAGTAATTTTGATGGTGAGTAAAGTCTACCAATCTGTACTATGCCAGCGTGGTGGATTAAGGCCTAATCCCTCTCAATAGTAGAGGAGGCCCGTACCCAGCAGTGAGGCAGTATATAATACAGGGCTTATATTATTACTATACAATGTCAAGATATAATCACAGACACCTGGTCATGAGACATGGCACAGAATATCGAAATAGTTCTACAAACATCAAATAGAGCTGTCAGTTTTAGCTGATCGTTTGAAACTTAGAACATCGTCCAAACTATTTCTCATTAAGTGTTCCGTCTTGTCGTTTGATGAAATGCCGTATTTGGAAGTAACTTCAGTTCTGTTGGATGAAACTGAAGTTGTACATCATTCGATGACTTGTATACTCGTGGAATTATTATTAATAGATTAATATTTCAAAATGTGCTTCGGTGGCATGGTTGTTTGTGTATCAAAAAAATTCTTCTAAACGGCAGGACCGATTTTGATGAAATTTTTTATGTGTTTTTGGGTGTAATTGAACGCGGTAGGTTGAGCTGTACCGGGTTCTAGGATATTTCTTGTTCATATAATGTGTATCGATATTTAATATAACATCGATTTAAAATCGACAAAACATTTTATTGAACTGGCAACTCTGTGGCTGACAAGTTTACTTTTTAAGTTGAGTGCACTGTCAAATTCATTCGATAGTGAACAGTCGCCGAGGCAAAACCTATGAGCTTGAGTTATACTGTATAAAATATCTATTAACAGTTAATTTGAGTGGTATAGTATTACTGAGTTGATTTTTTAATATAAAAACACTAAATCAAATCTAAACTAGGTTTTTATAAATTCATACTTGCTTATTAATTTACATAAATAGGTCGCGGGGCGACATTAACAAAGGTCGAAGCTATAAAAACCGGGGCTCGTTTAAATATGTAAACAATCAGACTTTAAACTCATACAGACGGCGGGTTATATAACCGCTGTAGACACGCTTCACGCACACACATTTTTCCCCAAAGGGTAGACAGAGGCACCGTTACAGACTTTCCCGCCCTCACACCCACCACTACAAGTCCTGTAAGCCAGGATCAGCAGTGACACGCATTTCATGACACCGAGTACTGAAGCTCGGCGAGTCTCGGAACGAAATGAATCAAATAGAAAGATAGGGAGGAGTTGGAAATATTAATTGTCCACTTCCCCCCGTAGCAAAGCGGGTGACAAAATAAGGCTCTTAGGAGGCATTTTAACCTCAAAGATAGGGACGTTTACATCTAGATAAGTTAGTTATAAAGCACCACGGATAAAATTAAAAGAAAGGGTTCTATCACATGAGCTGTTAGATTTGATTTGAGAGGCACCATTAGTGTACCCACATTCCGCCGTGCATATTCCCTCCCATGATGTGATAGGGGGCGAGCCTATCGCCATATCAGGCACAAAGTTCAGACTCCGGGTTGGTAAGACGAAAAACCCAAATATTACTGCCCGACCAGGTATTCTGGACCTGGGACCACAGAGAAGTGGTCGTACCGCGCACGCGCATCTACACCCCATATAGGTATAACTTTACTAACGTTATGGCATTATTTGAAGACGCGAGACAAGATCTGGAAGATATGGTAATTCAAACAGTGTC
>NC_051119.1:10278953-10323963 GCF_014839805.1 Manduca sexta
CATGGATGACTCCCTTCTCCAGCTCATCCATTCGCGGCACTATCGCGTATTTATATTCCTCGATGACCTGGAAACAATGAGAACCCATAGAAACTCCTTGTAAACTGCAGTGAAAAACAAACGAGAATCTACAATAGCTATGTACAGGGTTATCGGAATAAGAGATTATTTTTATCTCCTATATTGAACATATAAAAAGAAACTCTTAATTTCCACAAACCAGAAAAAAAATCCATTTGCACCATTTACAACATTAACAATAAGGCGTCATTGAGTTTTTATTCCTAAAAACTGCTCCAATTGCAACTAGCCGAATTTCAACAGAGATCAGCTAGGGACGCGCGAGATATTATAGTGCAATACACAGGTGCACCCTCTGTTCATTCACTCTCATAGTTCGGTGAGACAGCAATCCGACATGACTAGAGATAGTTATTAGGCGCTAGAGCAACAGCTTTACATGCTGTCAGACAACACGGGATATTCTCCGTTTTTTTTAACTAAGTCTCAATTTCTCGAAACTAAATGTCGCTTGGAATTTCGAGGGTGTGTGAAGTCTACCAATCCGCACTAGGCCAGCGTGGTGGACTAAGGCCTAATCCCTCTCAGTAGTAAAGGAGGCCCGTGCTCTGCAGTGGGTAAGTATATAATATAGGGCTGATATTATATTATTATAAATGTCTCTTAAGTCAATTAGCCCACTCATCGTCGATATACTTAATTTTTAACAATTACTTACTTCTTCAACTAAGTCCAGTTTTTCCGAATCCTTGATGACGTATTTGAACTTATCCAGCTCCGGGACCATGGTCAGCATCCAGATATGCTGGCGAGAAACCAGGCCGGAATGATTGAAGTTCTGCAATAGAAAATGATTTTTAATTCATTGAAATTAAGATTTATTTTGGTCATATAGATGCAATTTTATAAGGGCTATTAAGAGAGCCGTGTAAAAACAGTTTTAGAAAATTTTGTTACGTTACATACGGAACAAGGTATCTATTTGTAAAAAAATGTCACAGTTTTTGTACTCTTATCTCTTGTTTTCTTCAATCAGACACGAAAGTAAGTGAACGAAACGAATCTTTTGGTGTTCTTAACAGTTTTTTTCTCTTTACGAAAATAAATAAAATAGATTTACTTTACTTCAAAAATAGCAATGGTACATGTTTATTTTTTTTATTGCTTTGAATGACGAGACGAGTTTGCCGTTCGCCTGATGGTCAGCGATATGACCGCCCTACAGCCCTGGATCTAAGGGTGGGCTAGCTGAGAGCGCAAATTCAAACTTGGCAGACGAATACATAACACATCATTAACGCAACTTCGACTACTGAGAGATGCAGTACATTCAATACTAAAATTATTGATTGATTTATTGATGACAAAAATAAAAATATAGGTGGGTGGGGGGTCATTTTTCAAATTTTGAAAAAATTCAAGATCCGACGCTGCCGCCCTGTAACAATAAAAACACCATCCAGCACCTTGAATCACAAGTATTGTTTGGTATTCCACAGCGCTCGCCATCCTAAGATATGAGATGTTAAGTCTATTGTCCAGTAGTTACACTGGCTACAATGTATGCACTTGCCGTATCTATGGTTACACATATTTTCAGTTAACTAGGTTATGAACAATAGTACGAAGTGACCATGATAGACACAATACAATGTCCTTAGAGGAATATTGAGCGGATTTAGATTCTGTATTGGGGGCCTTATTTTATTCTTTGCTTTTGAAATAAATATTTCGAACTTATTATTAAGACAATGTTTTAAACAGTCCTATTGTGTCGATGTCCGACTGTCCTTTTGTAGTCCGATCGGAAATCGATGAATGATGAGGCTGAACGAAGATTCAAGATTATGTGACTATAATATGTATCACATAATATTTTTAAATTTTATGTGATACATATCGATTTATGTTGGCATGTTTTAAAACAAGCTATTCGTAACAATACTTACTTAATTATATAAATTACTTATAAATTCCTTACCGTGGGTCCGACCTCCACGAAGCTATTCTAAATCCGTCCCGTATGAGGTAATTATGTAATGTAAACCGCAGTTTTGTATATCCGTTGACTGAGTGACACGTGCTCTGACAGTAATAACTTTAATAGGTACCTATATTCGCAATAAGAAGGGCAAACGAGTAAATAGTTGATGGTATTTTTATACTTGTCCCTAGACGAGCAAATTGCTCGCCTGTGTAGCTCCAACACATGCAGCAACACGACCCAGAATTTAAAATAACTAATACTATTTATTTGTATTACATAGGTGGTATTACAGTATAAAGCTGCATAGGAGGCCCATTGTTGTTGCAATAATTGTTTATGTTATGTAGGATTTTGAGATTTATTTTTTATCCTTGTTCCAACAATAAACTTCTTTCTTTCTTTAAATTTGATGTTAGGCTTTACATTCTAATTGCCCGGAATTTCCTTATATTTTTACCATTAGATCGTTAAAAGAGAACTAAATGAATAAGATTAAGACCCTCTCCCAAACAAATGACCTTGAGCATTCGTTTCAAACGTTTTCGGCGCACAAGTTACGACAGGAATATGCGGATTTACAAATAATTTCTTTAAAAAAATTAATAACAGACCCAACTGTTTGGGAATTTTAAACTACCATAATATTTTTTATAAAATTTTATATTTAAATTGTATATGTTAACATATATGTTTTTGGCACTCGTGACATCACCAAACGGCCCAGCGAAAGATCAGCACTGGTTACTATGAGCATATGCTGAGTTGGGGTCATTTTTGTGACGAGTAAATTTATATAAGTGTTTTCTTTTTGTAATTATTTTTTTAATCCTGCTTGTTACAATATTTTCTTTCTTTCTTTTGTTCTTTCATTACACATTATCAAAAAATTAAAACTATCAAAGTTAAGATGACGTATTGTAGAAGCATGATATTTTTTTTATATATATCTTATAAATTGTGAGTAGATAGTTCCTAAAAAACAGATAGCGCCCTGTTTTGCTGGAGGGGAGCTAGCAAGTACGATATGCAGTGTACGTATTTTGTTAGTCCAATGCTAGGTCATATAATAGCAGTTCTACCATAATTGCTATACAATGACAGGCAATTTACTGGTATTAGCAAACCTTGATATACTCAAAGATATATAGCTATAATCTGCTATGGCTGATGCTGTTTAACGCGACATATATAGTTTAAGTTACTATCAAAGGTAGATAACTGGTTAACCTGAAGCCAATTGAGTCCAGTGCTCTCCTTCAAGGTTAAGCCCTTTAGAGTACGTTTAATTTCAATAAATTGATAAGAAACTTCACTTTCGGCACCACTGCTTTATCCAAGATAGGCCCCTTGAGCTTATTGACCATTTAAATTGACGATCAACCAATTTTCTGCTTAAAAGTGATGACATGTTCATCAAGTGATGCTTGATGCATTTAAAATGGACATCTTAGCTGTTAAGAGTGCTTCCTAGATAATCAGTCTTACTTGTAAACTTGTTTTAGCTTTAAGAGTTGGTTAAGAATTGGTTAAATAGCTGTCAAAAACATCACCGGTTCCTAGTTTAAACTACTTAAGGGGCTTGACGGTTTTGACTTATAGCTGAACGAATAAATTTGTGTTTTGAGGTTAAATATTATTGTAAAGGCGCGGTACTGTGATTAAAATCAAAATGAATTTCGATTATTATAATTTGCTCTGATGTTAACTTTGTTATGCGTTGCTTAAATTTATTCATCATTTTTGTTTTTGTAGTCCAAGTTTTTGAGTAAGAAAAAATTAAGCAGCACAATAGTCAAGACGTAACGAAGCACATATAGCTTTGCGAAATTGTTATAAGTAAGACTGAATATGTTCAAATTAACATGAAGTTCAAAGACGATTCTTGTGATATGACAATATTCCTTAAGTTCTTTAGGAAATTTTAGACAAGAAAGCCAGTAGCCAGTCAAGTAGAACATTTATCTATGCAGAAAATCTACGGAACAGTCTAAAGGTTGTATAAATTATACAAACAAATTTGGCTATTATTGCCTCGTAAAAAACCCACGACGTAAGTAATATATTGCTTTTTAGTATAAGATTTTTGGTAGTCCTTAATTTTTTTCCGTTAACTGATAACGTATTCGTGATTTTTCGTATCATTGATGTTTATGTGGGAATCGTTTAATAACAAGAGACTCTTGATCGTGCAGTCAGCGCAAAATAGCTGAACAAATTTCAAATAGCTCTTAAAGTTTTCTCTTCTTATGAACAAACGTTTTTCTTCACTAAAATAAAGTTTAGAGGTTTTACTTGAATTCATATGAAGAAAAATGAATATTTTATAAATTCACGTAAAAATTCCTAAGTAGATTGGTGTCTTATTTAATACAGCTAATGCTATAACTTTTTTAGGGGTTGTTAATCAGATAGGTAGGGTAGGCGTTAATTATGAATCTTTATTAGTAGTCTATAACAATACTTAGCAAAAGTCAAAAGCCAATGTAGCCCTTAAATTCCTTTCTCACCTGCAACTTATTATCCAAGTTAGCAACAAACTCGCCCAGCTGGTACAGCAGTGGTTCGGACTTGGGCACGTCCTTCAGGAGTTCACCAGGAACATACTCCAGCAGGCGGACAGCGTGCTTCTTCCCGCCGATGTTCTCCACGGAGTGCAGGTGCCCGAACACATTGCGGATCGGCTTCGGGCAGGTTACAGAGCGGGTAGCTAGAATTATTCGATTAACATGACTTTATTGTCTTAGATCGCAGGTTTCATCAAGAGTTTGAGTGGATACTACAGATTTATACAAGATGGATCTTCGAGATGACAAAAGTTTTAAAGATATTAAGACTTTCCCCTCTCCTGAGACAGTTTTCTTGGAGTTATATCGGTTAAGGTAACGTACCATTCCAAAAATGTCATGTTTAATTTAGCTGCTTAGTAATAATGTGTTATATTTGCTGCTAATGTAACAGTAAGACAGTGTAGTTCTGTGTGAAGGACATTTTATAGTTTAAATCTTTGATTGCTGGTGGCAGGATATATTTTATATCCGCCCAAATAGCAACTACCGTACATAGGGTGTTAAAATCCGCCATAGTAGCCGACGTAAGTGTGTCGCGTACCGAAATTAACCTGTGTATATCCGGTTCCAACAGGCCAACATAAATGTGTCGACTGCCAAGGAGTAATCATCTCTCTTCAGTCGACATTCTATTAGAACCCACTCCACTTACCATCACGTGCAGAGTTTTCCTTCGCCGTTAAGGTCGCGATAATTTATAAAGAATACACACATAAGTTTAAAGAAATCAGAGGTGCGTGCACTTGGGCTTTGAACCTGCCAACTCGTTTCGACAATCCGTTTCACTTCCTATGCTATCCTCGCTTGCTAGAATTTACAGACCATTATCATATAACCAATTTTGAAAATACTCACCCAAAAAGTTCATAATCTCGTTTTGCGCCTCCACAACCGTGACGTTCTCAGAGTCCATAGAGTTCATAATCTTCAGAACATATCCGTGTGGGCAATGATTGGTAATCAACGGATTCTTAACATTAGGATCTTCGATGATCTTGTAGTTCTTATCATCATAGCCGTTGAGTTCAGTTAGCTCTAGCACTGAGATGCCGTACAGTCGTTCTACTAGGAGCTTGACGCCTTCGTGGTCTATGATGGGGCGAATCACCTTCCCAGGCTCCAGGAAACGTTGGTCTGCCATTTCTGTTCGAAGAGAAGACATTGTTACATACATCTCATTTCACTATGGTATTTGGTCAAATGTTTGTACTCTTTGGCCAATCCATTACGAAATTTGAAATTTCGAGGATTCTGGAAAAGCCCAGCAGATTGTTAATGTATCTCAGAAAAAAAACTTCAGTTCATTCTAGAACGTTTATGTTATTTTTATTGTGTTGTGTACATTATTATCTTATCTTCTACTGATAATGCATAATCAATCATCTGCAAACATCTTACAGAATCGTTATCTGCCCTCTCTGACTTAACGAGTAACTGAGGAATTAAATTGCAAGAACGATTCCCTGTGAGGTGATCATCAAAATACGCAATACCTACATGACAACTTACTGATGCATTTTACTGTAAGATTCGCAATAACCAAAACTAATCCCTAAGCTTCCTAATTCCTGTTCTTTTTGTACACCCCCCCCCCCCTTCCAAATGGCTGTTTTGCAGAGTATCCTAAATTCTTATGGAGTTATGAGTGTATGGTTAGAGAGCACTTAACGTCAGATTTATTTACTTGTTTCCACGTTTTTGTTACACAAAGAGCAACAAAACTGTCACTCAATGGTCGTAACCATCTTGCCGGCCACATCCTACCTGGTGCTAATAATATGCTTACGAATATAAAGCACAAAATAATCATTTTAAAACTATTGTAGAGAAGACAAGCCAGGTAAACCGATTTTTACTACATACAATAAAACTATAGCAGGCCGATGTATATACATAATAGATATTTAAGAAAAACTATAATATGGGGGTTTTTAGTAGAGCAACAAACGCAAAAAAGAGTTATTAAATTTTTTGTCTGTTTATCTGTCTATTTCTACTGCATGGAATTTAATGCTGTTTTCATCGATGTATTGCTAGAAGTATTGCTTTAAATATAGGCTCCATTTTATCCCGGGAAAATAGAAAGCCGGACTTTTATCCCGGACAAAACTTTTCCACGCGTGTGAAGCCCGAGCAAAGGCTATTTAACCAATAAACGTCAATAGATATTATCGTATTTTCTATAACATGAATAAGTATATTAGTCACTGATTAGCACTTCCTTCCAACCGCCTCCTATCCTACGCAAAAAATTTCTACATACTAAATTCACGAATAAAAATTATTCCTATAATTTCATAGCTTTGCGAATTAATTTCTTTTATTTATTAATAAACATGAGTTCTAAGATTATATAGAGCGGATATTGGGAATATCACATACAAAAATTTTGCGTTTATGTAATTGTTACTCAATCTCCTTTAAAATAGTAAAACATCAATGTAAAATACTTAATATTTAGCCCATATTAAAATTTGCACGATTTTAATGCGAATATTAGCATATTTTCTGTAAATATATTATTTTTATATTAATATTTAAACCGCTGTGACATCTTGGCACACGGACATTACAAATAAGACAACGACTTATTACCATTTAATAATAATAATAATAATAATAATTGGAGCGAAAATGTGGCTTGGATGTCCGGTCTACAGCTAACTTTATACTTTAATGTCTTTGTTAATAAAGCTTCAAACCAATTTAACCATTTGTAATCATAAATCAAAATCAATAATCTCCATGTGGTATTATTCTCACGGCACCTATTGTGGAAACACCCAATAGGCTACAACGAAGTATGAAACAATAAATGCTATTGACAATAACGTCGCATTAATTCAAACTTTTATCGATATTATATCATTTCAAGGTTAAATATAAATTGTATCAATGATTCCTATTTGTGAAAATTTATTCAAAAACGCTTAAATTAATAGTAATTTGTTTATATTGCTATAAATAACTTTATATGGCAAGTGTCGCCGCCTGTCGGACGCTTGGTGAAACTGTCATCACATGATGCAAAACTATAGAATAGTGATGTTCTTGTGAATAAATAAAGTATATAAAAGTCTACTTTTGACAGCGTGTTATTTATTTATTTGGGAACAATAACCTATTGTTTTACTTACTAAGGTAATGTATAATGTTTTATTGCTATTGTAATTGAAAGAATCTTTATATTTCTCTATTTAAATAAATACTCATTTTAGTATGTAATTTGTGAAAATAATAAAGTCTTAATAATAAGAATACCAAGTATATCGTATTTATTAAAATGCAATTTTCTAATTTCTTGCTCCAACAAAAATGACTTTAATGACTTCATTTAAATAAACCACAATTTAATAAAAAAATAGATTTTATGTTTTCAACTGTCAAACAACATATAAAACACGTAATAAACAAAAATAGAACTACAAAATTAATTTAAAATAAAAATTCTCTACATAAAAAAAACACAAAAAGTTACCTTTTTAAAAAAAAAAACATAACCCGTTACCTTTTTAAAATAAGAATGTTACAACACAAATTTCAAACACCCAAAAAGTTCCATCACAAAAAAGTATATACTCACTGACACAAATTCCAAATATTAGTGATATCCTCTTTAGTCGGTGGTTGGATGCGATCTGTTTCAATACACAATGCCAGTATGTGAGGCGACAGAGATAAACGCGAGACGCCATTACGTATCTTCATAGAGATCGATGGCTATTTGACAGTCTCTTATGCAACTCTTGTATAGCAATTTATCCGATTCTAAATATATATGAAAAACAAATTCAACTAATCTGCCTTTACGTCTGCAACTCTTGTGAAGTGTTTTGATTTGCCTCTAAAGTTTTTCATTGGGGTTATGTACCTCAAATACAAGCCTTATAAGATCACTTCGTTGTCCATCTCTATGTCAAGGCGATTTTCCTCAGGGTCGCGTAGAGGTATAAGGTTAAATATATATCAAATACTCAGGTCTAAGGTATCTTACAATTATAAAACAATAAACTTTTAAGTAAAAGCGGCGATAGCCTAGTTGGGTGTGGAACGGACTACCGAGACGAATGTCCGCAGGTTCAAATCCCAAGGGCACACACCTCTGACTTTTCTAAAAAAATCATGTGTGTATTCTTTGTGAATTTATCGTTCGCTTTAACGGTGAAGGAAAACATCGTGAGGAAACCTGCACATTTGAGAAGTTCTCTATAGGAATTTCGAAGGTGTGTGAAGTCTACCAATCCGCACTAGGCCAGCGTGGTGGACTAAGGTCTAATCCCTCTCAGTAGTAGAGGAGGCCCGTGCTCAGCAGTGGGCAAGTATATAATACAGGGCTGATATTATTATTATATTATAAACTTTTAAGTCAGCAGAATAATAAGATATTACGGTTTATGGTGCATATTTTGCGATTTCACTGGGAAAGGGGAAGTATAAGAAAGGTATTTCAAACCTATATATAATAACTTACCGTTGACCTAGAATAATAAAATTTGGATACAAGCAATGTTATAGCACAAGTAAAGGAAAACAGGTAAAAACCATTATGTACTTTAATTTCAACATACATTATAAACAATAGATAATAAATAGGATAACTAGCTCTGGTGAACTATTGCCAATCATCTATTTCTATCACAATGATAGCTATAAAGATACGTAATAGAGTCTGGGACGCGAACATCGTGACTCCACGATTCGCGGGTGAGATGTCGACGCACTCGCTAAACGACGTGAAATAAACGAATCTATCACGATTGATATGTCGATAGGCGAAAATAGAGACAATTTATTCAATTGTTATTTGGTACTAAAGTTTCTGGCCCTCTTAGCCCTTTGGCAACATATTGTTTACACGAAGGCCATAGGATCCAATTTCAGGGATCTTAGACAAAATGCCTTTAAATAATTAATTATATTAGCTATAGGTTACCAATTACATACGTACAATTTAAAATGGTGATTTTAGATACATCAAAATTTACTGAATTAAACCGAGTTGTTTTAAATACTGGCAGTAGGTCTCTCATATGTGAGAGTCTCTATATAATTGTGCTCTAAAATAGGTTAGTTTTGCTGGTGGTAGGATATATTTTATATCCGCCCGGATAGCAACCACCGTATGCAAGATGTTAAACCCGCCATAGTGGCCCTCCTAAGCTTGTCGCGTTCCGGTATCAGCCTGTGTATATCCAGTGCCAACAGGCCGACATAATTGTGTCTCTCGTCAGTCGACATTTTACTGGACTCCACTCCACTTACCATCAGGTGCAGAGGGATCAAATAACCGTGTCCATAAAAAATACTGAAGTCTACTTTAATATAAAATTACTAGTGTTCGAGATAGATCAGTTGCATCAGATAGTAGAGTGCAGCAGTTGCGACTCTGCTTACCGATTCGGGAATAAAAGGCGTCAGTGTGTGAAATAGCAGGGAATAATTAGTAAGCGTATTAATGTAGTTAATGAACGAGTGCATGTTAATTTAACTGCGCACTGGGAGGCCTCGGCAATACGAGATCAGCTTTGCTTAAACAACAAATGAGAAGAGTAAATTTTTCACTTAGCTAATTTAACAATCATAATTTAGATTGCAGGCCAAGAACTAACTTAACGAAATAAAATTAGTTTTCGGATTTTATTGTGGTGTTTCTTAATATTTTGGTAACATTTGCGTAAACATAAGAAATCATTGATAGCATAGTTAGGAGAAGAAGGTTCTGCCAAGACATCTCAACAACACCTCAGTCCCCCCCGTGACCATAAAAGCTGCAAAGTCTTCGAAACGTCGAGAGAAAACTAAAACATAAAAAATCGCGATAGAATCCGAAAATTTGTTTAATTTCAAGGGAGAAAATGATGATATAAAAACCTGTGTGTAAACCGCAATCTATATAAACTATGCTGCGTTCTATGTGCATTTTTGTAAGCTATGCAAGCTAAGAATAGCACTAGACATTAGATTAGAATCAATTAGTAGCTTAGTTCTCGATTCAACTTGCTTAAAAACTTATACAACTAAACCAAAGATAGATCTCATTAGATTAGCTATAGGTAACCAATTACATACGTACAATTTAAAATGGTGATTTTAGATACATCAAAATTTACTGAATTAAACCGAGTTGTTTTAAATACTGGTGGTAGGTCTCTCATATGTAAGAGTCCACCTGGGTACCACCGCAATGTCTATTTCTGTCACCAAGCAACAGTTTGCAGGCACTGTTGTGTTCCGGTTTGAAGGACATTGTAGCCAGTGTAACTACTGGACATAATGAGACTTAACATCTCATGTCTCAGGATGACGAGCGCTGTGGAATACCAAACAATAATTTGTATTTCAAGGTGTTGGATGGTGTTTCTACTGTTTGTGGGCGGTCGAACCGCTTAACATCAGGCAAACGGCAAGCTCGTCTCGTCATTCAAGCAGCAATAAAAAAAATCTGGTTAAATAATATTACAAGCGTTAAACCATAATATTGTGGTAATAACATTTCAATGAAAGAAAATAATTGTTTAACTGAATAAAAAATCTGTTATGATGAGCGATTTTTTGACCTTAACCTGACTATACGTATGTTAGCCCGATAAGGGTCAGCTTATACAAACACACTGGACTTTTTGGGTGAGCGCTCTAGGCGCTCGCAACCCTTGAAAATTAAGCGACCTAAGGGTAACCGACTAACGGGGTACGAACCTCGGCTCAGGATGATCACTGGAAGAAGATGATACAAGGGTAAGGAGACATTAGCTAATTATGGTAATTATAATATTATATATATTTTTTTATTTCTGTAACAAAAAGCATAACACATAACACAATCATTACATAATAATAATACTTAAGCACTAAATTAAATTAAGACTAGATTGTCTTCCTTAAACCTATGCCCTACTTGATATTAAATTACGAATCGACTCTACAAGAAACAATTAACATTAACATCTGCTTTTTATATTTAAACGTGAACAAATTGCTAATTTGTTTACAATATAATGCCATAATAGAGTGAACAATATTCTCCTAATATTTTTTTATCTCAGCCATTCCCAATTCCTATTCAATGAATCAAATAAACATGGCGAAAAACTCCACTCTATGAATCAGTTTTCGGTGGAAATATTTGGTCTGTAAATTAAATGTTACGTGTAAAGTCCATTGTCCTTGTTTACAAGCGATGACAGCCGCTAAAGATTTGTTTGTTGACTGATAACGATCGCCGACTGCTATTTTTATGTCAGACAACTCAGATATGAACGACTCTCTTCTTAGATATAGACTAAGTATCGCAGAGAGGGCGTTTTTGAAGATGGAAGAAGTTGTTCGAAGCGCCTTATGACGGTAGGCAAGTGGATTATTATTTGGAGATTAACTCATAACTCTTAAAATATTAGCGGAACTTACCAAAGATTACAATTAAAAGTTCGCTCGTCACCTTTACGGTAGATGTTAAGTACCACAACGCTCAGTAAACTTCGGTAACAATTTCATGTGGAACCCTTCTGTGATATTCACAGCTTCTATAATCAGTTGTGTTCGGCGTTAAGAATAATAACTAAGCAAAGTCTAAAGCAAGGCCAAGGAATACGCTGAGAACATATTTTTTATTGTCTCTGAGGCGTAAAATAGTACAATAATATCAAACTTTGCCTTCACAAAAGCTTTCACCCGAGAGTGTATAAACATAAAAAGCATAATAATATTATCTTTTTATAAAACGCGCCATAATTGTTTTTTACTTGTTGGTGGTAGGATATATTTTATATCCGACCGGACAGCGACCGTACACAAGACGTTAAAATCCACCATAGTGGCCCACGTAAGTGTGTCGCGTTCCGGGATCAGCCTGTGTATATCCGGCTCCAACAGGCCGGCATAATTGTGTCGATTGCCGACAGGCACTCATCTCTTGACATCCTATCAATCTATTGGACCCCACTCTACTTATAGGGGGATTAAATCGCCGTGCCGAATAAAAAAACCTAAGAATAAAGCTTTATTATTGTTGTAATAATTAAAGTCGTGTACGTCCGAGATGAAGTTATTATTGCACATATTGTAACTATTTTGTATATTACACATGACGGCCATAAAAATAAATATTAATATTACACACTATTCCAATATTTTCATAACATTATTTCAAACTCAATAAGTAAGTTACATAGTAGTTAATATTCTTTTTGTCATCTAATTCTTACGCAAAGAATACTTAATCTAGAAAGTATTCATATATATATATATATATATATATATATATATATATATATATATATATATATATATATATATATATATATATATATATATATATATATATATATATATTATACGTAAATTTATATCTACACCTGATGGTAGAGTAGGGTCCAATAGAATGTCGAATGACGTGTGATGATTACCCCTCAACACAATTATGCCGGCCTGTTGGAACCAGATATACACAGTCTGATCCCGGAATGCGACACACTTACGTGGATCACTATGGTATTTATTTTAGTTAACATATGCTCGAAGAATATAAAATAATATTGAATTAAGTATTACATTTAAAAAGCTAAATTATTTTCTAAAATAGTGTTCATACAATAATTTTGGAAATGACAGTCGAATAGTGTTCCAAATTCCGTGTATTATTTCTTAGGCGCAAACAATTAACAGGTCTTTTTTTTAAATTAGAGATATTTTTTTTACTTTTACCAAAACATTTACTTGAGGTAAGAACAAAATTAAAATTTAATTTTATGCAGAAATTGACTACTCTTTTAATACTCTTTGTCGTGTGACAAAACAATGATAAGGTATCAGATTCAACCAGAGAATGATAAACAAACGCTACTCTTTGTTTTATGTGATGAAACTACGTGTGATTAGGCGAAAAAGATTCTTAAAAATTTATTCATTATAATTTAGGTACTGTGTAGTTTGTAGAACATTTTGGTCAAATATTTGAAAGTATGGACACAAAAGTGATGAAATGCAATTTAAATTTAAAAATTAAATACTGGCGAGGTCATAGATTCCCATATAATGTATAACTTTTCCCGAAATGGAATTTGCACCCGTTATGGGAATCGTTCTATAACATGAGATAGAAAAGTGTGTAGTCCAGGTGAATTGTAGAAAGGTAATCTCCCCTGCCTACCCTGATGATGATATAGGCGTGACCTTATAATCAGTCTAACGGAAAGTTTGCAATCATTCATCTTGACAGATGTGATACGTCAATTGATTAGTCCTCGCCGGGGTCGATGACCTACCAGGATATCTTATACGGGCGCTGTCCGCTCAATAAATAGATCACTAATATCCTGTCAAAGTTAAATGATAGCTCTCATATGCAAGTCTAGTTAGCACCTACTACAGTTTTGTATATTTTTTCGCCAAGCAGCGATATGCATTGTGCAGGCATTATTTAGGTCCTGTTTGAAGGACATTGTAATGTATATGAGTACTATGAAAGATAATAATAAACTTCATAATGTTATTATGTAGGTGTGTTAAAAGCAACGTAGATCTTTTTCTTTTTCCGTTCATGCAAAATGTTATTGGAAACTAAATTATGAATTGGTTAGCTACAGTATTAAATTGTTTTGCTATTGTTCAATAGATGTCACTGCTATAAAATTATTTCTTAAATTATTGAGTATGCTATTGGACGTCAGATGTCGCTACACGTTCACAGAGTAATTATAAAATTAATTTCTTTTCCTCTGTAAAATTAAAGAAAAAAAAATTACAATTAGGACTTAAGTTAATACATGTGGCTTTATAATATGGCATTTTGTTGGATCTATCTTCTTCTGATTCTTCGACGATGATAAATGCAAAGACTGCTGATCGAATTTCAATGAAATTTGACATACTGATAGACTTTGTCCTAAATTAAGACAACATACGATTTAAATAAAGTCACTGTATTACATATATTCCGGCTAAAGATTTCACGTCGGCGGAGCTACAAGCAATACTTAGTATTTAGGATCTATTTTACAATGTTCGTCCGCCGCCGAATATATCTAATTCTCAAAACGGATAAGACAGTTAATAGGTTAACAGATTACTGCTTAAATTATTATATTAGTACTCATGAATTTATAAGTATAACGGTAAAAAATTCAACCCACAAGTTTCTACGTACTAGCTTCCCTACAAACGTTACTTACCATACACGGCAGTACTATACAATAAATCAGTTCCTCAAAGCTTTCGGCACGACAGCCTTCGCAGTGCGTAGCCATAGGGACGCAGTAATTAGCTAACTTTAAGATTATAACTTTACTTCAGTTGTCTATTAGATAAATCTAAACAAAGCCAAAAAAAAAACTATGAAATGCCGATACCTATGCGTTCGGGTGCGCTGTGCGTCAGTGGTGAAAGGTCCGATTCCTGTCGGCTTCCCTTTATTAAGAATTTAATTATCATTAGAACGATTTGCAGACCGCATTTATGCATATAACGGTGAAGGAAAACATCGTGAGGAAACCTGCATATCTGAGAAGTTCTCTGTAGGAATTTCGCGGGTGTGTGTAGTCTACCAATCCGCACTAGGCCAGCGTGGTGGACTAAGGTCTAATCCCTCTCAGTAGTAGAGGAGGCCCGTGCTCAGCAGTGGGCAAGTGTATAATACAGGGCTGATATTATTATTATTATTATTTATGCATATAAGTGCCTCGGGTACAGCTAAAAATCTGGGGTACAGCTGAAAATCAATGCTGTTTAACAGCGTATACTGCGCTGACAACCCTTCTATCAGACTTCATGGAATATATCCGTTATATGCCTAATATTGTTAACTGTGTGTGTGTGTGTGTTTTTTATACTTTTTTTTGTTATTATGTGTGTGTAGAAAAATAAATGGTTTAAATATATTGTGTCGAATTCCCTTTTGGAAAACTTCACCTTTCGCCACTGCTATGCGTCCTCATAGTGATGTTTATGAATACGGGGAAAAGCGTCTTAGACAGCGTAATAGAAACAGAAGAGGTCACTTAACCCGTCCAGTCTATTTATCTAACATATACACATTCCTCAAACTGACATTTAATCCAATATGACCAATTAAAACTACAAAAGAATTAACCACTCAATTTGATTCGAATTCTTTTTGGCGCGAAATTTAATTACCGCACCGCAAGATGGCGCTAATCCGTGACACGCGCCGTAACAATTTCCCATGTGGGGTGGATATCGTTTTTAAATTATTTGGTTTTGACGTTTAGATGATATTTTTCACCCCTTTTATTACGGGGGTTGGTTTGCGTGGCTAGTTTTATTTTGCGGAAAACGGGTTGAAGGATTGGTGCACGATACTTTGTTGAAGTTTCGTATAAGATTTTTCACTTGATACTTGATAGGTATTAATTTTTATAAGCCAGAATTCCAACGAATATGTTTTACCCAAAAAACACATTTTTGATATATTCATTCGCGAATGGAACCGCAATCAAAAACTAGAGTTACTAGTATTAGGTATAATCTAGATTACTATAATTGAGCTCGCGACGATTTCTGCCAAAAAAAAATACTCATCCGTTCAAATATTCTGATCATTCAATTCAACCATAAGTTCTAAAAATACATTCCACATAATAGTTTATATTATCAACTCTTTAGTTGAAACTGGCTGAAAATCAAACGCGCCACAAAAAATTAAAAAGTATTTTTTTTTCATATTTGAAATACTTTCAACAGTGTTCGATTGCGTTTAAATTCCGAATTCAATATTTGATTCGTTAAAAAATACGCAATTGACGTGACAAATCGCGCTTTGAAAAATGTGTTATTGATATTGAATGTATTTTTAACATAAACTAATAAAATTATAGTTATAGAAGAGACACTAGATGAAAAACAAAGGACCTGCGATGCTTTCTGCCAAATATGTGAAAAATAGAAAGCCTGGTTCGCGAGTTTCAAGTAAATATCATTTGATTGATATAGTATTAAATGTTATTAGCGCCAGAGACTTTCCCGCCCTCACACCCACCAGTACAGCTCCTGTAAGCCAGGATTAGCAGTGGCACTTATTATGACACCGAGCAGTGAAGCTCGGCGAGTCTCAAGGAAAACTAATTTGTCATTATTAGCACACACATTATCGCGTCCTTATTTATCCGAAGGGGTAGGCAGAGGCACAACTACTGACAGGGTATGAGACTATTGCCATATTATAATTCACTAGAACCAAATTCCATACTCCGTGCTGATAAGGGATAGAAAAACATAATATCACTTTTCCCTAACCGCGATTCGAACTTAACGCCTCCTACACCATGTAAAACTGATGGCCTATGGAATAGTGCTTGGTCACAATATCATAGGTAATTTGCAATGTGTCCAGCTAAATTGATACCTATTTTAATATAAATAAGGATTATTCTCAGGCTATGTTGAAATCGATAAATGTTTTTAAAATCTTAAGCATTTCATTTCTTGTACCTTACTGAATGATCTAAAACCTCACCTTTACTATATCTTTAAGCGAAAGATAAAAAAGAAAAACATAACAAACGCAAGCGGAAATCTCAAATTGGATTGCCAAAGAGCAACGAGAGGGATGCATATATAATTTTTCACACGTTAGAAAGAGATAAATATACTCTCGAGACCACAAAGGGAGTAATTGTAGACAAAAGAGACTGGAAAAGACATGCCCCTTAACAAGATTTCTATCTGTGAGTGTTTTGCCTTAAGGATGTTCGAACAAACTTTGTTTTGCAGCCAACTAATCTGCACAATATTTTATTTCCTCGCAATTCGGTTTATATTCGCACGGAATTTATTTCGCAATGTAGCAATTAAATTTGTCGTATTTTAAACAGACTGAAGGCACGTCGCGCGTTAAACAAGATTCTGTCAAAGTATTATTTTAGTCCAGTTTGTGGTGACCTGTGGAGTCATATGATCATTTTATATGTAGGGGTCAAGTATCGGTGGACGCTTTGTAAGAATGTTTGACGTAAGTTTGCATGCGAAATTTCGTATGGAAACGCTAAATGATCAAATAAGTTATAATATGGGTTCAATTATTCTATATGTACTTACGTACAAAGTTTATTATTACATGCTTTGTTATAATTACCTACTTCATGGCGTTCGGTGACAAATTAAAATTTATCTTCATACATTTGTTAATTTAATTAACTAGCTTTCCCAGCATTTATTTAGGCACCGACTGCAAAATTGGTATCCAGTATATACCAGTTATGTTAAATAACTTTTTTGGTTTTTGGTGGTTTTTGAAGGCGGTTTAAATTTTTGTATTTTTTTTTTTTTTTTTGTTTTAGTTAGAAATAGTCTGTCTCAATGGCGTCTCAATGGTGTCTCTAATTGTGTTTCGCTCACAATACGATTATCGCGCTGAGGTATTACACCTCTGCCTACACCTGAAAAGGGAGAAGGTGTTATGCTGTAAGTAAGTAAGAGGTAGATACAAAAACAAAATATATCTAAAAACGTCACAAGGTTTAAAACCAAACTACTGAAGCGATTTTGCATAAAATCATTGAGACCAATCTCGAGGTATATTATTTAAAAAAAAAAGAAACATTTTTTTCATAAATGACCGAGTTCTGAAGTATTAACCTCAGTTATACAAGTTACTATATAACAAAAAGCAATAATTATAAAGCCATACATATAACATACAAATCTTCTAAATATACAAATTCGCAAATTACATTTATTAATTACCATCTAAAATCCACATTACCTTACATCCAAACCCTGCACACTACAGACCAGGGGAAAAAAACCTTTCCAAATGACACCATTAACGAAACGGCTCAAGAATTCCGCGACATTTACAGTAAGCGATCAAAATATTTAAGATATTATTGTCCCCTTTCCCCTGTGCGTGATGGACGACCCCTGGCTTGGTATGTTAGGGTTGACAATTACTGACAGAGGATATCATTTTTAAAGGGTAAATTTAAATTATAAAATCTACCACGCGTCTAGCATTTAAAATGAGTCAGACAATAGCTACTGGATAGTGAAAAAATCGCCTTGATAACAGTATATTATATGAGTATTTCAAAACAAATGTATGTAACGAAATAGTTTTTAAGAAATATTGTTATGAAGTTTGCTGCCTCATACTTATATCTTATTCTTGTCTTAATCAAATCATTTTATTAAACAATATTATACTTATTAGAATTCATGTATTAAGTGAACGGTCTATCAAATAATACTGAGTATATATAATGTAGGTATGTATTAATTGATTTTTTGATTTTTCTAAAAAAATATGTGTGTATTCTTTGTGAATTATCGCTTGCTTTAACGGTGAAGGAAAACATCGTGAGGAAACCTGCATACCTGAGAAGTTCTCAATAGGAATTTCGAGGGTGTGTGAAGTCTACCAATCCGCACTAGGCCAGCGTGGTGGACTAAGGCCTAACCCCTCTCAGTAGTAGAGGAGGCCCGTGCTCAGCAGTGGGCAAGTATATAATACAGGGCTGATATTATTATTATATTATTATTATTATGTATTAATTGAGAAATAAAAAGGAATAACAATTGAGAATGCAACCACATTCTTATATTCTTAAAAATAACACTTTACAATAAACTACTCGAACCGTCGATGTAAAATATTAAAGTTCGTACAAAACCAATATTACAAAGGATCGTTGTTTATACGCGTCTTAAGCTACTATTACTCTAAAAGAGTTCGTCGCAGGGACAACACACTTTCAATTAGAAATACACTCAAGCACACGCTATATTCGCACAAAATAACAAAAAATCAGAGAGTAAAGCCGGGATTTTTGGTGAAAATATTCATTACTCATAGATGATTTAAACAATGTTAGCAGTGGTAAAGAAGAATATGTGTTTCAATTATTACGAAATATAAAAAGGACTGTGAATATTGAACCTTAACTACGCACAATGGCCCGACTTTTTTATGGGCTAAGTGCGGAAAAAGGAGCCCATAACCATTGAACCTTAACTACATATAGAAAGAAAGAAAGAAGAAAGAAAACCGATATCTACTACTATTGTTGTTTGTACGGTATCTTGTAGTAAGAAACAACCAATTCTTCAATAATTAGCTATATTTAATAGGTATGCTGGATTACACTAAACTAAAAATTAATGTACGCCTCGTTTCAAATATCATGTATCAAAAAAATACTATAAAATGACTGCCAACCCTAACTAGATAATAATATCAATAACTGACCTCCCCAAAGCTGTTAAAAAGATATAAAAAAGTAATAAAACGCAATGCACAATAAAAACCACGGAAGGGTTCCGCGGAACCCTAATTTGTACCACTACATGTCACTTTAAGACGATATTCTTTTGAGGAAAATTGCCATTTGCATTTTCTTTGGTTCATGAAAATAGCTACATTTATTTTCGTATTTTTTTTGCGAAATTCAAAACGGAACGCAAACACAATTTCTTTACTTCCGTTAGGGTTGGCAAATATGCAGCCAGGGCACCCACTATTCGCATTCTGTGTTCTAACCCATGATAGAGCAAAAATGTATCCTTTATTTCCGATAGGGTAGACAGAGGTGCAACCAAAGCACCTACTTTTAGCCATGTCTGTTCCATCCCATGATGTGATAGGGAACGAGCCTATTGCCATCCACCATATTCCAGCCTCCGGGCTGATACTAAGCAGAAAACCCAACTCGGGATTCGAACCCAAGGCCAGAGAGCGGGGTCGTACCACATACGCAATACTGCTACGCCACCGAGCTAATCAAATTTAACTTAGCTTTGTATTTAACTGAACGTAAGATCTTTACCAGGTTAAATGTCCCACTGTGTTCTTTTTCAATGTAAAAAGTGTCTTAATAAAATAAATTTCCTTATCTTTTCGCGATAAATTTGATTGATTACTACCCACTTTTACATTAACTTCTCGGTAAACCAACACCATGTCCCTCGTGGCCTTGAAGGCTGGAAAGTCTTCGAAAGGTTAGGACAAAATAATTATATAATAAAAAACCCACAATATAATTCGTAAAATATTCAATGTCTAACATTCGCGGAAACATAAGAAATCTTTTGATTTACAAAAAATATATTGCAAAAACGGATTGATCTAAATGGAGGCGCCGGGTATCGATCCCGGTACCTCTCGCATGCTAAGCGAGCGCTCTACCATCTGAGCTACACCCTCTGTAATAGTAATAACTAAAGTATTGGTAATAATCTTTTATAAACTAATTCTTGATCGTAAAACATGCAGACATTACTGGTGGTTGATCTTTCATATTATGTCACCACAATGTGCATTTCTACCGCCAAGCAGCAGTGTGTACTCACTATTGTATTCCGGTTTTAATGACATTGTAAACAGTATAACTACTGGGGCCTTATTCTCTATCCCGAACGTTATTTTAACAGTGCGTAACAAGCACGTAACACAACGCGTCATGTTTAGGACTATAGAAATTTGGCTTACAGAATACCATTCCACGCACATTTCTCGAAGATAACATGAGACGGCCGCGTTACGCGATTACACTATCATACAGAATAAGGGCCCAGGTCATGATAAGACTTAACATCTCATGTCTCAGAATTGCGAGCGCAGTGGAATACCAAACAATACTTTGTAATTCAAGGTGTTGGATGGTGTTTCTACTGTTTATGGGCGGTCGTATCGCTTATCATCAGGCGAACGGCAAGCTCGTCTCGTCAGCCAAAGTAATAAAAAAGACAGCCTCATTTACCGCCATTTTCAATGAACGATCCCAATAGCTTTTTTCGATCTATCTCAAATTTGGATTACAGATTGAGATTTGGATCATTTATTGAAACCGGCTGTTAGACGGATCAATTATTGCTAGCAATAATCGTCCGCAATTATTGCTTAAAAAGTTACCTCGTCTGTACGCAATGCTTAGGCAATTCTCGCGCGTGTTGACGTATATTTTGTAAATCATTTTAGTAACAATTTGAAATATGACATTTTAACTAAATTTAATACTAAAAATACCTCCTTTATAAACGAATGCCTCCACTCCGCCAAACATCAAGCCATATGGCAACGCATCAGGAAAACGACAGCTTTTCTATCGACCCAGATATAACCACGACCATGTCAAGAGTGTACAACTACGAAGAACTAAATTTATAATCTTTTCAGTGCGAAAATTTTTAAATGAACACCTAATATTACTTAAAACTTCATATTTCTATTATTTGTAGGTATAGCTTATTTAGGCTGTAATCTCCATTGAATGGGCACTGAAACATATTTTGCGTTAAGTTCAGTAAAACGTTGCATTGTCTGGGTATAATTTTGGATATTTAAAACTTATTTTCCACCTCTTTAGACCTATTTACCCCGTATTATTGGCATAATATTTAAAAATCATAAGTCTATACTATTTATTATATAAAGCTGAAGAGTTTGTTTGCTGGAAGTACTGGTTCGAAATGAAAGTTATTTAAGTGTTAGATAGCCTACTTATTAAGGAAGGCTGTGGGTTACATAACATCACGCTATGACCAATAGGAGCGATCAATGAATCATGTGTCTTATTCTTAAAAAGTTCTAAAAACTATAATATTATAAAACAAACTCCTCTGTCTACCTGTCTGAACGCGATAAACTCAAAAACTACCAAACGGATTTTGATGAAATGTGGTATAAAGATAGTTTGAGACCCTGGGAAGAACAAAGGCTGCTTTCTACCCCGGGAAAACATATAGCGGGACATTTATCCCGGAAAACTCACACATACGAGCGAACCCGTAAGCAAAAGCTAGTTTTGAATAAAGAACAGTTCGCTTTTAATTTTTTCGACACGTGACGTGAGCCGGCCGGCTATGTGTCAGGCGGCGGACACACAAGACAGAGTGAAGTGCGCGCGAGTGGACTACAGTGTAGGGCTACGTGCATACACCGACACGAGGTCCGAAATTGGACGTTTAAAAAAAATATTACACATATTTACATTCTTTTATTGTTAAAAAATCGCTGAATAATATTTCTTTTTACTAAGAATTAGGTAACGTCTTTCTTTTGAAGTCGGCTGAAATAAAAAGAAATAATTAAATTTTTAATTAGAGAAAGTTATTACAATTGTATTTTCATTTAAATTTTTGTAACCCAACATACATATATTTAATTTGGCCAATTATCGGTTTGATGGCCATGGAAAAAATAAAAGGAAATGCAATTAAAGATACTAACCCAGCTATACTCTAAGTGTGTTCCGCGGAACCCTAGGGTTCCGTGATACCTCTGTCGGGGTTCCGCAAGAATTTAGAAATAAAATCAAAACACCTCTCTCAATAATAATTAGTAACAGTTACATTGTACTTTTATTATGCTGATTAATAAAAAATACACTTATAAAAACAATTGTTTTATTGTAGGGTTCCATCAAGTATTTTGCTTCCCAAAAGGGTTCCGTCATTTAAAAAGTTTGAGAACTACTGTACTAACCTATACTATTTTAAAAGCCTGTTTACAACATAATAACATACGGAATAAGGTTATATTATATAAATTCCACTGGTGAAAATCCATAATTTTTGGAACTCTAACTCTATCATAATAATACATTTCCCATAACTGATAAATTTTTGTCCTACCCAAGTCCGTCTCTGGATTGCCACCATGGTAGTATTGTGTTAGTCGGCAGCTTTGTGCCGCGCGCGCTCTCCACGCGGCCCCCGTCCTGCTCCGACGCGGCGCGTGCGAGTGAGACGCCGCCCCCGTCACGGGACACTGAGTGCGGGCCAGTGTGACAATATTTAGACACTTATTGGCTACAATACATACCTGTGGACTTAAAAAAAACATTGACTTTTGACATTGCTTTGCTTTTTACGTTCCTATTTTCCTTTTTTGTGGGTTTTGCTGCGCAGTTATGTTTAAACTCTTTTAAACTCTTACTGCAATTGAAATATAACTATTTTACGGATTCTATCGTATCTCCCGGGAAGAAAATCTATACATATTATAAAACAGTCCCCAAAATCTGTCTTGTGTATATGTGATCGATTTTCTCAAAATCTACTGAACGATTTTTTTTTAAAGATTGTGCGATGCTTGAAAATGGTTTGGGTAAATAGTACATTACAGTTTTATGTAAATTGACTGGAATATAATGATTACTGTTGAAGAAGTCACGTGGTTGTAAAAAATCTCGTGGGTCGAAATTTACCCGGGCAAAGCTTTGTGACACACCGATTTCCACGCGGGCAAAGCCGCGGGCACAGCTAGTAATAATATAAAAACCGCAATAAAATCTGTAAAATAGTTTTATTTCAAACTCTAATATTCGATTATCCATAATAAATCATTTATTACTTACTTTACTACAATTGCATTGTAGACTACAAGAATGTTATTTTATCTTTGGTGAAAATTTACCATTCCATTTATTGTGAGCCTTCCTCGGAATTTTAGTAATCACTTCTTTATTTTATTAGAATTAAATAAAGAAACGAAAGCGTTTTATTTCAAGTAGCAGAAATATACAATTCGATAACTTTCTGCCTAACCAGTTGAGCAATAATAGTCATCATAAGCATTAAAGATTTGGCCATAAAAAAACACATTTGCTGGCTTGCCAACCTACTAACAATACCTACATATAGCATCGAAAGATCAAAAGATGTAAATTTCTTGATTTTAAAAAACATAATTTAGTTTTTTAGGTTACAAACTAACCCTCTTATTCATAAACGGTATTTACCTAAGGATGTAGCATTGCTTTGATAACAAGTCTGTTTCTCAGTGCTGACGATATGGCAGCCTTCGCAGTGCGTAGACATAGGGCCGTAGTGATTGGCTAATATTGAGATACAACTTTAATCTTGTTGGCTGTCGGATAAACAAAGCTGAGAAACAGACTTGTTATCACAGCAATGCTCCGTCTTAGATAAATAACGTCTATGAATAAAGAGGTACATCTTTAAAATTCTTATAGAGAAACTCAGTTCAGTTTCTTCACGCTGTTTAAAAGTAAATCTTTACTATTTAAACTTTACTTAATATAATAAACCCCGTAAAGAGACCTCTACTGCGCACACAGTATCTGTCCTCTAACATACGTGTTGTTTTCTCAATTAATAGATTAGAAATCGTCCAACAGTCGTGAGGTCGATGTGAAATACTGTAGTTTACTCTATCGCACTCTTTGCTTAATTAAATGTACTACCTGCAAAAACAGTGTGACTAGTCGTATAATAACTATAATATATCAACCTTGTATTATATACTGTCTCACTGCTGAACAAGGGCCTCTACTACTCAGAGGGATTAGGCCTTAGTCAACCATGCTGGCCTAGTGCGGATTGGTAGACTTCACACACCCTCAAAATTCCTATAGAGAAAGGTATGCAGGTTTCCTCACGATGTCTTCCTTCACCGTTGTAGCAATAGTAGTATATTTTCTTTATTATTAGCTTTCATCACTCAAGGGGTAGGCAAAGGTGAAACTAAACACCCACTTATCGTTGTGTTCCATCCTATGTGACAGGTGAAACTATCGCCATATCGAGTTAATAATGTTAATTATACTTCATACTCTTAGCAGACCTGCTCGCGTGAAGGATCTTTACCGGTATTAAAATACATCTTTATGTTTTTCCGGTAAAAAGGAGCCTATATTATATGTATATATGGAGCATGGTCTATGTTTTTAGATGTTTGTTAGAAGTGAACGCGGAGAGCGCTGCACGGAAGATAGGTGCTATATGGGTAGACCAGATAATGAATTATTGTATAAAGCATAAGGCATTTTTTAGCCTGGATAATTATATGTTTACCCCCGTATTCATAAACGTTATTTATCTAAGGACGGAGCATTGCTGTGATAACAAGTATGTGTCTCAGCTTTGTTTATCTAACAGCTTGCTGTTTGTTCACCTTTGTTTATCTGACAGCCAACTAGATTAAAGCTGTATCTCAATATAAGCCAATCACAACGGCCCTATGTCTACAGACGGCGAAGACTGCCATGCCGTCAGCACTGAGAAACAGCCTTGTTATCACAGCAATGCTCCGTCCTTAGATAAATAACGTTTATGAATAAGGGGGTAAGACTTTTATTCCAAGTGATATGATTGAGAAGATATTAACATGAAGAGAAAACGTTGTAATCCTTTTTATGCACATTACGTGCAAGAGGGAGTATGAGATTTGGCATCATTCAAATTCATACAGAGAACAGAAAAATAAAATTTATATATAATATGTGTTACAAGTTTTTTATATTCACCAGTCGAATTCCGGCCACTGAACAACCACTATTAATATTAGATAAATCATAAAAATATTGTTCTTTTTTGCACTCAGTACCAAATCGAAATAAAAATATTAATCTAACTTAAAACTGGAAAATACATTAGCACGTTGTCCAAACACACACACATACAATAGTACAGTGACGCAACTATATACAGTTTGTTTAATTCTCTTGTATGCAATTAACCGACCTTAACAGTGTGATTTTGGTACAGTCATGCACAAATATGAGACGATAGATTATCTATCACAGAAGACGCAGCGTAGGCAGTTCCTCCACGAGATGGACCGACGATCTGGTGAGGGTCGCCGGAGTCCGATGGATGAGGGCGGCCCAGAACCGGTCCCTGTAGCGCTCAATGGGAGATACCTATGTCCAGCAGTGGACGATTCCCGGCTGAAATGATGATGTACAAAGATCTATATAGTTATGCGTGCAGCCAGCTTAGGCGTAGGGGAAGCAAATCAGGGGCTTTACACAAGAAGCCTTTTACAATTATAGAAAACATAAAAGTGTATTTACTGATGGTAGGTCTCCAATATGCGAGAGTCCGCCTGGGTAGGTACCACCGCAACGTCAATTAGTGCTGCCAAGCAGCAGTGTGTACTGTATAGTCACTGTTGTGTTCCGCTTTGAAGGACATTGTAGCCAGTGTAACTACTAGCCATAATAGATTAAAGATAAAGTCATTTTCATCTTTTTATTAAACAAGTATTGGCAAGTAAAGAAATAAAATTCACGTCTAGTTAGTGATTAGTTCTCGCAGTTGAAAGAAAAACGTAAAAATAATTAATAATCATGGATATTTCGGCCTTTAAAATTTAATATGACGAAATTTTAAAGGCCGAAATATCCATGATTATTAATTATTTTTACGTTTTTCTTTCAACTGCGAGAACTAATCACTACCTAGACGTGAATTTAAATTCTTTACTTGCCAATACTTGTTTAGTTACCCAGATTAAAGGTGAAACAAAATGTATGAAAATGGACCTTGAGGTATCGCCTTAACAAATCATGTCTCAGGATGGCGAAATTGGAATACCAAACAATACTTTATAATTCAAGGTGTTGGATGGTGTTTCTTCTTTTTATAGGCGGTCGTACCGCTTATCATCAGACGAACGAAAGCTCGTCTCATCATGCAAAGCAATAAAAAAATACACCGATTTATCAAAATATGTTAATACTTTGTTTTTTCGATACAAATTATTTATCCCAACGAATAACAGTAAAGTGAAATTACTTATTATTTCATAATGAGGTTTATCGGTAAGTGGGTAACTCTTTTGTGTCCGACTGTACTGCGGTAACGCGATCTCACGTCCACTCGGCGGGTACCCGTTTGTTCGTCCGTTTGATGTCCACCACGCGACATGGATGGATTTAAAATTGGGTGTGGGCAAGACCCCCCACAGCAGTTAAAAATAAGTAAAACTGGTACGGGTTTAGTTATAGCTGTACATTTCAATTACGGTTGTTTTTAAGTTCTAAATTTCCTGTTTAATAAAATAATTATGGGTTTAATTATAACTGTAGAATGTACATTTCAATTACTGTTGTTTCTAAGTTCAATAAACTATGTAATAAATGTTTTATTTGGGTGAAACGATACACGAAGCATAAATATTAGACTAATTAATTTAGATTCGGCTTCGTCTCGGATTTAATATCTTGAATCCATAGAAACATGACAACCTGCAGGGAACAATCATCATCATCAGTCGCAGGATATCCACTGCTGAACATGGGCCTCCCCAGGGAAATACAAAATGCCAGGAACAATGCATCGGTTGAATTTACCTGAACAATACTACGTTTATTTTTTATTATGGCCCCCTTTGACCTAAATACGTCCCAGTAAAAAACCCATACGGACACAATATTTGGACATTTTAGAAACTTGAAATTTCATTTGACTACGTATTTAATTCTTACTCAGCTTCGACAAATATGTATTTGCAGTTACAAAAATAACTCTACCGTATCGTTTTAAGGGAAAAAAATATTTTTTAATGCAACATTATTTTTGTACAGTATGAGCAAACAGAGAGATTTTAAGAAATTAGTGAATAATAAATTTTTAAAGTGTTTTTTCGTGATGGCGTCGGAAAATTTTTCTTTTTATGCTTAGACTTAACTCATATTTGTCCAATCTAGCTTTAAGTGGCTAATCCCTGAAACTATTGAAATGTTTTCGACGAACTTCGTTGGTAAGTGTGATTTTTGGCAGAAATTAATCTAGACTATCAATCTTACTTCTTACTATCTTACTAATATTATAAATGTGAAAGTCTGTAACAATGTTTGCATGTTTGTTAGAAATAAACGGAGAAACAATTGAACTGATTTGGATGAAATTTGGCTCAGGGTAAACCATGTTTAGAATTAACAAATAGGCTACTTATTATCCCGATTATTTGCTCCCATAGGAAAAAATATTAATTTTATCTCATTTTTTGAAATAGATGGCGCTGGCATCCTACAATTGACGCTTTGATTTACTACTGTGATTAAAGGAGTTTTGTAGCAGTAAGGTTCGACATAAACCCAAGCTAACACCTTTATTTCCAAAGGATTAATAAATGTTATTACTGTAGCCACATCGCAAAGCAATAATCCTACCTCATGGTAAGATGGTAAGCCTATCACCATATCATAGAAAATTCCAAACCCATGCAGCTCCAAGATCTGTTTTTGACTCGAATACTCAAGAAAATAATATTGGTAGACCTGGGAGTCGGACGGCAAAGCTATCAATTGATAATCAAAGCAATAAATTTATAATTTTATCAAAGAGAAATTCATACAGTGCAGTAACACTATAATTTTGTTTGCATACAAATTGTACAAACCTGGCCTAAGCCTACTCATAATCCATTTAACATGCGCATTAAAGCAATTCAATAAAACCTCAAAAAAATAACAAAACCATTACACAATAAGCAGAGTAGAAACTTAATACGCACTAAGTGAATAGTGAAAAACGATATTACGCGGTCCATTGTGCCTCTTGTATTTTATAACATAAGTATTGTATTTTTAAATTTATTTTGATTTAAATTCAATGGTCTATTACCTCCAGCCCCTGTATGGAGAGCGTTTCTGTTCCCGTCTGCTGGTTTCTTTTGCAGTGTGTTTATGCCTATTACTGAAGGCCAAAGTCTACCCGGTGATAATAGCCCAAAATACTGATCTGAGTTTGACAGTATTCGTATTCTCGTAGTAGTTGTATTCTCTTAACCAAGGAGTTCTTAAACTATATAGAGTGGTCATTGGAAAGATTGTCATACAACAAATTTGCGCTTATGTGATAGTTACTCAATCTACCGTGAAATAGCAAAACATCAATGTAAAATACTTCATATTTTTCCATATCATAGCTTGCACTTTTTAATGCGAATATTAACATATTTTCTGTAAATATATTATTTCTGTATTAATATATAAGGACGCTGTGACATCTTGTCACACGAATAAAACAGTGACTTATTACCAATTGCTAATAACTTATAGAGCAAAAATTTGGCCCTGATGTCCGGTCTGTATCTAACTATATAGTTTAATGTATTTGCTTATAGCGTTTAGTAGTTGTAAGACTCTTATTATAGTATGCTTTTGCTCTAAATTTATTATTTTTCCTTCTATCTGTCTTTTAGCACTGGTTCCACTTTAGTCAAACTAACATCCTTTACAAAATGGAGTAGTTTGATTTGATTCATTATTTTGTATGTAACAGAAAATTATACGAAAAATATCTTTTGTGAAATTATCATCGATATTGGATAAAAGAAGCAGTTACTCATATATTAAATATTGTAAGAAAGTCACAGTTTGTTTTTACTGTGATTTAAACATTCTAATTCCGTTAGATTTTTGATGGCATACACTTTTGATAGATGTATTTAAAAAATAGTATTTTTATTAACATTATTTTGCTTTTATTAAATAATATTTTAATTAACTGTTTGTATTATAAGAATACACTTACAATTCATCTCACAGAATTCACAACTAACATCTCTTAACTTTTAATTTGCTGTAATTATATTAACATAGAGCTCTTACAACACAATGACTAAGTACCTAAATAACTAACAATAAAATCAACGACCAATCCACAATGAATCAAGTCCAAGTCCCGCCCTAACATTAACAAACACTTTTGTCGTATTGTTGCGATCGTTTACAATACTATTGTTCTACTGGATTGGTGTCGTGTGGCGATACTGGCGGCCATTCGGGCGCGTCTAACTTCCATTGTTTCGAGTGCATTACGCATTTCGGTAATTACTTTTGAGTTACATGGGGTTGGAAAACGGTTGCTGCTTGTTCGTATTGTTGGGTTTTATTATTTTATATAAAGCAATAGCAGGTAGTTAGTGTAAAATGCAATGAATGAGTCCAAAGCCAGATTTCGGCCACGGCGGCCTATCTCGACGGAGGTCAATTGAGTACGCAGGAGATATTATAGTGCATAAATGTGCGCGTAATACACAGGTGGAGTCTGTTCTTCCACTCTCATAGACCAGTGAGATGGTAATCCGACATGACCGGAGAGAGATCAGATGCACCACCAACGGGTTTACGTGCTTTCCGATGCAGGAGGATATGATACCGCCAACTTCCTGAGTCCGAGCTGCGGCTGAGTAATTTTTAAGATGGAAAGATCCAGTCACAATTATTTTTTTGGCTCGACCCGGGATAAAATGCAATAAGACATAATCGCCACTTTTATATAGGATGATTTTGTCATTGCCTTAATAAATGAAACCATATACTCACACACCGCTTCTAATATGTCTATGCTATTGTGAATCTTGCATGAATAACGACTATTTTTTACCAAAAATCTAATTTTTTCTTTTCGGATTTTTTTTTAATTTGTTTTTCAAGGCAAAATGCGAATATGACGTGTGCGTGGATGTATTTCTGAAGGAAATTGCGCTGTTAAACGCGTTAATCTCAAGAACTACTAAACCAATTTTTATTTATCTTCACTAATTGGAAGCTACATTAAAACTCGGTAAAACTTTTTCACGCGAACGCACCCGCTGGTAAAAGCTGGTATCTAACATTTTTATTGATAAATACATTATTGCACCTCATTATAATTACACAGAGACTCTCACGGTCTTTAAAAGAAATTGGAAAGTAATAAGACAGAAAAAAAATCAAATACATGTTTACTAAAAATCTATTCAAAAAGACAAGAAAACGGATGAACTTTCCTTAAATTCCCTGCAGTAGTAAGGGTTATCCTTTAAATGATAATGTCACCCAATACTCAAGTGGCTCAGCTGTTCAATTTAATTGTGCTCAATATAAAAACTGATATGCTCTTAAATAGCAGGTAGCAGCAATTGTATGATGAGACGTGGTTTAAGAATAAATATTTCAGATTGTTTGAGATATAAGGTTATCCTGCCTTCTCCTCCAATGGGTAAGTAGAGAATGAACTATAAATATCTCAATGGTGACAAAATAAACACGCCAAAGGATTTTGTTATAAGTTTATTCACCTTCATAAGTACAGTTTTATTTTCCATAAGAATCATGAAAAGTAACATCAATTTCAAATTTCAATAACCTCGTATACACCAGGGATATAAATAATAGTACAAGAAAAGAGAAAAAAATAAAAATTTTGGTCTTATCGCACAAGGCAATCTCTTACAGTCAACCATGGGATGGATAAAAGAGAAAATAAAATTACTGATATTTTTTTTTCAATGACCTGTATAATATCAAGAATAACTATAAAACTTTGCCAAAGGGCATTTTAAAAATAACTTGATTGTTCTATAATATCTTTGTAAATGACCACTAAACGTTATCACAGTATGCCTACCCTCAGCATCACAAACTCCAAAAACTCATTGATCTAAAAATAATTAGTAAAAATCACCAGGGGTCTTGTTAAACTGGCCGTATACCGGGAACCATTCAAGTTATATCAATTACTCTTTGTTAAGAAATCATTGCAGAAAACATCGTACAATAAGGGTTTTTTGTTGGAAACCTTTTAATAACGTGCCATTGAGCACCTTTTATTCGGTTACCACATTATAGTCTGTAGGTTTCTAACAATTGTCAGCGATTCCACTAATGCATCGGGAATTTGAGCGTTTTGAATAAATGTAACCTCAATTATTGACCTTCTTAATGGTAAACTACTTGTAATTAATATTTATTTCGAAGATTAGGTTGGTTGCCAGTTCGCCCATAGAGACTTACGCGCTACAAAAGTCTTTATATCACTGTACATATCTATAACTAGTTAGATCTGTCTTTATCTGTTTTTTATTTATCTTTTTTTATATATAATAGCTATATCCATATATATAAAAACAAATCCCTATTTCCCGTGGTCACGCCATCACGCGTGAACGGCTGAACCGATTTCACATTTTTTTTGTTGTGTTTGTTATTGTCAGGAGAAGGTTCTTATGAAAGAAAAAAATCAAAAAATTGCGCGCAAAGTTAGAAAATTTAAGAAAACTTAACGAAAATATTTGTTTTATATAACTGTAAATTGTTTGAAATAACTGTGAGCTATTGACAGAATGCGCGCTGCAAATTCATAGTTAACACGGGACGTCTGTTGGGTCAGCTAGTTATATTATAATAGTCGCTATTTTATAAACCCATATTAACATCACCTCAAATGGCATTTTAAGTCACACTATATGATTGATTTTGAGACTTTAGTTTACGTAACGCATCGACTCAGTTGAAATCATTTCTTATTGACAGCTTAAGCTTGATTGATTAAATAGTTCACAGTCTACTTGAATTTTACTCGAAAGCGAAATTGATTCACGGCCCTGATGATATTAAATGCTCTATAAATCTGGCAATGGCGAAGAGTGAAATCTTCGGAAAGGGAACCCCAAAACAACATATAGGTAGTTATATACATAAATAATAATAATATCAGCCCTGTATTATATACTGTACCACTGTTGGGCACGGGCCTCAACTACTGAGAGGAATTAGGCCTTAGTCCACCACGCTGGCCTAGTGCGGATTGGTAGGCTTCACACACCGTCGAAATTCCTAAAGAGAACTTCTCAAGTATGCAGGTTTCCTCACGATGTTTTCTTTCACCGTTAAAGCAAGCGATAATTATTCACAAAGAACACACATAAGTATAGAAAAATCAGAGGTGTGTACCCTTGGGATTTAAACCTGCTTACATTCGTCTCGGCCGTCCATTCCACAACCAACTGGGCTATCGCCGCTTATATACTTAGTCTGGCCATAAATACTGTTACACTTAATTATAAAAAAATATTACATTTGAATTTCGAATCTGTCATTTTTATACGATTGTTCATTGTGTTTTCTCATTTTGGCGCCAATACATTGTAAAATATTTTGCGATATTAAAATGGTGTGGGGTGATAAAGAGAACCGAATCGCTGTGATAGCATTACACAAAGTAGGTATGGAGCCAAATGCAATTTTTAAAACTCTCCATACACTTGGTATTAGTAAAATGTTTGTGTACCGGGCTATTAATAGGTACAATGAGACCTCCTCTGTTTGTGACAGAAAAGATCTGGCCGTCCACGTAGTGTTCGTACGAAAAAGGTGGTCAAAGCAGTAAGGGAAAGAATTCGAAGAAATCCTGTCCGAAAGCAAAAGATTTTATCTCGGGAAATGAAGATAGCACCTAGAACCATGTCGCGTATTTTAAAAGATGACTTAGGACTTGCAGCCTATAAGAGACGCACTGGCCATTTCTTAACTGATAATTTAAAGAAGAATAGGGTGGTAAAATCGAAACAACTACTGAAGCGGTACGCAAAGGGAGGTCACAGAAAAATTTTGTTTACGGATGAGAAAATTTTTACAATTGAGCAACATTTTAACAAACAAAATGACCGTATTTATGCTCAAAGCTCTAAGGAAGCTTCCCAATTAGTCGACAGAGTGCAACGTGGACATTATCCGACTTCAGTGATGGTTTGGTGGGGTGTTAGCTATGAAGGAGTGACTGAGCCATATTTTTGTGAAAAGGTATCAAAACATCGGCACAAGTGTATCAAGATACCATTCTTGAGAAGGTAGTTAAGCCCCTTAACATCACCATGTTCAATAACCAAGTATGGTCCTTCCAGCAAGACTCGGCGCCGGGTCATAAAGCTCGGTCCACGCAGTCTTGGTTGGAATCGAACGTTTCGGACTTCATCAGAGCTGAAGACTGGCCGTCGTCTAGTCCCGATCTTAATCCGCTGGATTATGATTTGTGGTCAGTTTTAGAGAGTACAGCTTGCTCTAAACGCCATGATAATTTGGAGTCCCTAAAACAATCTATACGATTGGCAGTGAAGAATTTTCCCATGGAAAGAGTGCGTGCTTCTATTGATAACTGGCCTCATCGTTTAAAGGACTGTATTGCAGCCAATGGAGACCACTTCGAATAAGATTTTTATATTTTTAATTGTTTTATATTTATGTATTAAACTGACACACTGTAAAAGTAATAAATGTTATTTGCAGTTAACAATTTTCTTTTTTCTTTATTACAATATTTATGGCAAGACTAGGTACATACTCGTAAATACAGTCTTCACATCGTTGTGACGATAATTTGCTAACACATAAATTATGAGAGTAGCCAGCAAGAATCGTGTTATATGGACCCTTAACTATTAAAACTTGGTTTTAGAATTCTCAAAAGTCAGCGAATTAATTTGAAAATTATGCTGTCACTATCATTTTGTATACTAAATGAATTTCAAATAGCCAGAAGCTAGAAGGTAACAATAGATATGGCGTGGGTGGGAGAATATCGAGCTATTCATTGTTAAATGAAAAGGGTTGAAAGGCAATTGGGTTTCAATAGAATCCATACTTTTGTAAACATTAAACGTTGGCTTGTTTGCGTATCAGTTTTTGTGGTTTGATTGTATTTAAAGATCGGATGAATTGGATATGCTTTATAGTGCTATTATAAAAGCCGTTGACAAAGAACATATCCATATCCCTCGTCGAGGTTTTAACCTGCAATTACAACATATACATAAATCATCTTTAATTACAATGTTGCTTGCAATATTAACATATGCCGAACTCATCCTTGACAGTATTGCAATAAGATTGATATTAGTTTTTTTTTTCTAAACTACAAGCCCGGTTACGCTAATGCCACTTAAATTTTACATCTATGCTATTAGATAAAGCTGAATAGTTTGTTTGTTTGAACACGCTAATCTCAGGAACTAGTGAACCGATTTTGATTGGTTTTTCACTAATAGCAAGCTATATTACTCCTGAGTACTATAAGCTACTTTTTATCCCAGAAAAATATAAAGCGGGATTTTATCCCAGAAAAACTTTTCTACGCGGGTGGAGATGTTAACAAAAGTATTTTTGTAAAATAGTTGACTAAGGATTCAATTTGATGTTCATAAGAGTAGTTACTCCCTGACAAATTGTGACAATCTCTATTCTCCCAAATACGGTATTGCCAAGGATTACCACCCTGTAACTCTAACGATTGATATGTAATATTTATTAATTGATCTTCTTAGCAAACTATCTGAATAAATAACATAGCTTTTATTTCTGAGCAATAGACTCCATATAAGCAGTTTCTTCTTTTCCTGAATCAAAACTACGTGTTATCTAACTAAAGCAAACAAACGCCTCTTTGCAACCGTATCCCAAAACCATTGATGGTTTTGCAAAAACTGGTCCAAGCGTAAATCCGCAGTAATGTGTTTAATTCTTGACGGACGTCCCTGGGGATCGTATCCCTTACGTTTCACTGCATTAATAAGATTTTGACACTCGATATGGCGAACATTTTGTTACGTAATAAGGTTGTTTGCACAATTAAAGATTTCACGCATGACAGAATTATTTATCAACACCAACAGACTCTTTTGTGTAGTTTTTGTTACTTTAGATTTCATTATTCGCTACAATTTGTCCTTTAAGTATAGTAACTTTCATATCTAAAAGTCCGTCTACATTTGTCATTTAAACTTCTTTAATTTTTATTAAGTATTCAGAAACTCTAGTATCTAAATGTAAGCCTGCTTTCAAACTTGATTTTAGTGGTTTTTGTTTAAGCGATACTACCAAAATTAATTAGTTGGAATTGACATATTATATTCAGTCCCGGATCTTGAATTTTTTGGAGGCAGGGCAAAATCTGGATAATGCCGCTCCCAACCACCTATATTTTTACCTTTGTCATCATCATCATCATTTCGCGCCCCGCGGGAAATAGTTTATGTGTTTAATGTACTTAACGGCTCAGTAGTCAAAGTTGCATTAATAATAAGTTGTGTATGCGTCTGCCAAGTGTGAATTTGCCGCCCGGGGCACGGGCCCTGGCTTGCCCCCCCTCCCCTAGATCCGGGGCTGATTATATTATTGACGACCATTGGCTTATCAGTACGTGGCCGGGTCTTCTTACCCATGTTGTAGACGTTCCATGATATGTAGGTCTTTCAGTAATTGAACAAATACTAAATGTATACAAATTATCACTAAGAGTATTATGTTTAGGCTTGTTTTCGTCTCGTGATTAGTCAGTAAAGCGATCGGAGCTATAAACTAAAGATTTACTGCAATCAAGTTATAATTTGATTCTTCTTTTATATCAGTTACTTCTAGACTCAGTTTTAGTTGCTCAAAAGTTTTTTATTTAAGTATTTTTTGCAGAGATTTCAACCAACTTTCCCACCGATTTTATTGTTTTTTTTTTTTACCACAAAAGAGTTTCAACTTGCTTGATTTCTTTGCGACATCACAATACCAAGCAAAAGCTACTTACTTTTGTAATATAACAATGGAATGTAAACTTTATCTTTTTTTAGATTGCGAAGGCGGTACGAGATTAAGGCAGATAAACATTGATACTTAGAGATCCTTAGGCATTAGCGAAACTCAACACATGCTCTACATCAGGTCTATTTACATTCTCCACAGTACCTGTGACTGAAATACCTATCAGAATTAGTTCAGCGGTTTAAAAAATAGTCTGGATAAGCAAACTGACAAAATAATTAATACATATTTAGATTTAGTAACATGTGAAGAACTAACATTCACATCACAGGCTAACGAAATACCTAATTATAATTGCTCCATTGAAGACTACGCACACCAATTAAAATAGTTTACATTATACATCAATTCATTCCAGAATTTTAAGCAACGCTACTTCTTCAGCCCTTGATAGCAACGCCATGTTAACATTCAAACCCTTTATCCCTTTGCAATTTTATCCTCATCCAGAGTATATCCACTGCGCAACATGACTTCCTCAAAAGAATTTCAGACCGAAATCAAAAGAGGTAAATTTTATACGGAACCTTATTAAAACTCAGTAGAGTCTAAAGTTCACTTGTTACTGATAGGATCTATCCCACGGCATAAAGGCTTGCGGTTTGCAGGTGCTACTGGTGTATCTGATATAGATACTATTTATTTATTTAATGGCTCACCCAGTTAATAGACTAAACATATATATTCAATGATTTCTTATATTTACGCGAATGTTGGACATTGAAATAAAAATATTTTACCATGGATTGTATGGATTTTTGTACTACATTTTTCTCCCGACGTTTCGAAGACTTTGCAGCCTTCGTCTTTGACCGCCCCGTGACCACGAAAAGCCGCAATAAAATCCGCAAAATGGTTTTAAACATGCTCACTTAAAATTGCAATATTAAGAAGGAGTGTCCTCTCTGGTTACAGGTGTGAAACAGAAATTATTATGTACTATCTGATATATGTATATATAGCTTCGGTGGCGTAGTTGTAATGCGTTTACGGTACGAGTACGCCTACCGCGCTGAGGTTCTGGGTTCAATGCCGGATCGAGCCATAAAATTATTGTGACTCAGTTTTGCCATCTTAAAGATTATTCTGTCGGAGTTCGGAGCCAGGAAGTTGTGTGATACCCCCCTGTCTCGGTAAACAGGTCGCCTTTGGTCTTGTGCCTTATTTCTTTCCGGTCATGTCAGATTTCCATGAGAGTGAAGGAACAGAGAGTGCACCTGTGAGTTGCGCACACACTTGTGCACTATAATATCTTCTGCGTACCTGGCTGATATCATCCATTCATAGATACTTATTGTGCCAGTGGTATCCTATTTATTTGCACGGAAAAATGACAACTGAATTCACTGATAAGAATTACATTCATGCTAGTCATGACTGATCTAGCATAAAGAAATAGTTTTGCCCGCACTTCCTCATGCCAAGTCCGTTTTGCAACAAATATATCATTAAAAAGAAGCTGTTTAAAGAGGACAACACATACTCGTGTAACAACTAATTATGTAATGTAAGTAACTAATAACTCTTAAAAAACGATATACTTTATACAATGTTATTTAAATACAAACTTTGCAGACGAATTGCTAACACCTATCGACCAGACCCTAAATATAAAAGTCACGTACAAGATCTAAATATAGAACAGGTCCATCATTGACGAGTACATACAATTATGTAAAAAACAAAAAGCAATTAATATCACCCCAATGCGACGGGGTTTGAAATATTGTAAAATAAAAACAAATCGGCGCTTAGTGGACGGCCGCGGGACGAGCGCGGGGGATGCTGTTTCAATAATAAAAATAATTACCCAGAGAGTGTCCGTGACAGATGTGAGGGCTAACTAAGTGTGGAATCGGATTATGATAATAAAGACCTTATAGTCCCACTGGTAAGGACTTCTTCCGTTAAGGGGGTTTAGGTCTTACACTTTACTAGTCTATCACGGGTCGGCAGACTTCACATACATCCGAAATTTTTACGAAGAATTCTCAGGTAGGTTAAAGGAATGTGAATGAATCTAGTGTCATTTCATACTACGTATGAAGCACATACAATACTATTGTTTGTATTCATAGCTTTTATAAATACAAGACAAATAAGATACCCGCCTGATGGGAAGCGATATTAGGCCCGTAAACTAACAACACAATCCAGAATACGAATTACAAAGCACTGGTTGGCTAATGCTCTCACCATCTTAAGACATAATCATAATTTCCCGGGAAATGACAGAGTGGGACTGCTATCTCGGGAAAAAAGTGTTTGTAAAGCTTGCTCGTGTTCCCCACCATATTCACATATAATATACGAAAATAAAGCCGCTTCCACACAACCGCATCGCACTCTGGAAAGTTGAATATAAAATTGTAAATGGTGTTAACGCGCCACAAGTATCGCGAATTAATCGAAACACGGCGACCCCCCCCCCCCCAGCTTCCCCGCTTCTTTGAACCGTTCCCCCTCCCGTCCCGGGCTTTAACGAGAAGGACTAGAGGAGAAATGACAAAGTGACTTGGAAAGGAAATAGTAACCGGACCAGGAAAATAAAAAACCCTTGATACGTTGTGGTAAAATATGGAACTAATGTCCTCTACTGACAACATTAACTTTAAAACGAAAAGCAAAAGATGTTCTCCCGAAGCAGGTTTTTCTGGTCGAGGTAATTACTGGCCCAAAAACAGGACATCAAAATTTCGACAATAATCAAAACATCTCTTAGTGAACATATAGAGAAACTTTGTGCCCTTATAACTGACAAGTAAATATTAGCAAAACTATACATACATACATAACATCACGCATTTATCCCCGAAGGGGTATGCAGAGGTGCAACTAGGGCACCCACTTTTCGCCAAGTATGTTCCGTCCCATGATGTGATAGGGGGCGAGCCTATCGCTGTGTGAGCCCTATGCCTATAGCAAAACTATGAGCGTGATAAACCTATTTTGTTATGAGCATGGTAGAGTGACCCCACAGCAGTATGGTAAGTAGAGTGGAGTCCAATAGAATATCGACTGACGACTGATGATTACCTTTCGACACTAGACACAATTATGCCGGCCTGTTGGAACTGGATGTACACAGGCTGATCACACCACACCGCTGATCTTCTCACACCTTGTGTACGGTGGTCGCTATCTGGGCGAATATAAAATATATCCTACCACCAGCAAAGTCTATTAGACCACTGCACCTTTTTTTATTGTTTTGAATGACGAGACGAGCTTGCCGTTCGCCTGATGGTGAGCGATACGACCGCCCATTAACAGTAGAAAGTAGAAACACCAACACCTTGAATTACAAAGTATTGTTTGATATTCCACTGCGCTCGCCATCTTAAGACATGAGATGTTACATCTTATTATGTCCAGTAGTTATTTACGATCGATACGTATATCGTACTACGTACTAGATTTGGCGTTCCGAACATTCACTGTGTTCAACTGAATTTAATTGCAATCCATTCAAACTGACTTTAGTATGGTTAATATTAACAGCTTGTAGTTGTATGCGGAGTGGCGCTCATGATATAAGAACTCGAGTCTAAGTGTAAACCTGGATTTGAATAAAGAATATTAGTCAAATAAGTAAATTTGTTGTTCAAGTGAATAAATACGTTATAACAGTGACATTTTGATTGCCATTTTGAACACATAGTTTATATGAACGTTCATGTCTATAGAATATACGTCAATATTACTTACCAAATAAAGTCACTTTTCCAGTAAAAATCCCCTACAGGTAACATATTAACCGGCAAAAATAAAGCCCGCAGTAGACAGTAGAACTAAAGGGGTGCGAACAATGCCGGTGTGTGTTTAATTGTGTAAGTTAGTGTGTAACTCAGCGGCTGTCAGCCGGACCGCGCCAGTTTCATGTACGGACCGCGGTATGCCACATAGAGACAGGTAGGTATTTTATAATTAATCCATTTGATTGCCTTGGCGGTGTAAAAGTAGTGCGTACACAGTACGAGTACCACAGATGCGCTGAGATCCTGGATTGTGACAAAGTTTTTCTTTTTTAAAAATCACCCAGTCGACGCTGAGAGTTAAAAAGTCGGTGTGTTAACCTCCGTGCCACGGAAAACACGTATAGCCGTTGGCCATGCGCCCGATCTCTCTCCACTTATGTCGGATTGCAGTCTCACCGGACTATGCGCCTATGTATTGCATACACACTTCTCCACTATAATAACATCACCTGCGTACTTGGCTAATCACCGTTGAGATTGACCGACGTAGTCGAAATTCAGTCTTGAATTCGAAAGTCTTGTCTGATGATATAGGCCGCGATTCTTAATAAACAGCAATACCAGACTTTTGCGTCATAAAACTCTACGTGATACTAAACTTAGCTCGTTATTGAACAAAAAAAGGGCTGAATTAATATTTCATAAGACCCAGTTATTAAATACACAGGGTACAGGTTCCTTAAAAGCAAAACTGATTTCCCATCACTCTGATATGGTATCATGATCACATACAGATTAAGTATTGGAATTGTAATGTAATTAGGAAGCCCGCAGTATTATTTATCTTTAGTCTCCTACAATTAATAACCATCACTTCGGAACCAAAAATACAAAGTAACAATTAACACTTATTACATAAGCCCATCCACCAAATCTCATAATTCAATACTTTCTTCTTGGCTACCACTATAACAATCAGAACGGCAGAAAGGGAAAGACATATATTACAAAATCACACGAGTAAAAGAGACAGCGAATCCTTTGTGCCAACTCCAACTTTTAGCAAGAGGAAGCCATTGGAAAATTTTACAAATTTCCAAATGACTTGAACCAGTTAATTTATTGGGTAATAATTTGATCCGAACTTTAACTTCTATAGAGCGACAGTCTTGTTAATATTTAGGGGCGTATACAATATAATAATATCAGCCCTGTATTATATACAGTCCCACTGTTGGACACGGGCCTCCTTTACTACTGAGAGGGAATAGGCCTTAGTCCACCACGCTAGCCTAGTGTGTATTGGTAGACTTCACACACCTTCGAAATTCCTATAGAGAACTTCTCTGGTGTGCAGGTTTTCTCGCGATGTTTTCCTTCACCGTTAAAGCAAGCGATAATTCACAAAGAATACGCACATATTTTAGTAAAGTCAGAAGTGTGAGCCCTTGGGTTTTGAACCTGCGAACATTCGTTTCGGCAGTCCGTTCCACACCCAACCAGGCTATCGCCGTTTGCAAATAGCTTATCATGTGTCAAACCATGTAGTAAACAAGATTCCTTTTTACAATCGTTAACGCTAACGTTATGTATGACAATGAAATATTCTAACGATAGACTAATCGATAAAATATGTCAATCCCATATATTATTTCAGTTTTCATTAGCATTGACGATTGTAGGAAAACATTGGCTACGGCCTCAGTTTCCGGCTCGTTTAAGCTGTTACTACTAGCTGTATGTTTCAAAGCCGGCCACGTACTAAACTCAAAAAAAATAATATCATTTTGCCCGACCCGAGATTAGAACCTGGGACCTCAGAGCGGTTTTGTACCGCGCACGTAATACAACCAGTAACTACGCCACCGAGCAGTCGAGGCTAAATATATAATAACTAGAATAGAGAACAATAATTCAGATTAAACCGAACCCTTTGCAAATTTACATTTAAACGTAACCCTTCGACTGTGTAACACCAAATTAATACGTTTTTAAATGGAACGCTAGTTTATGCACGTGACCTCCCTCGCTTTTTATTCGATTACTATCGACCTACTGAATTCGCACGGATTATATGTATTTTGTAAATTAACTATATATAAATAAAAACTATAATTTAAATTTAATACCGTATTATAGGAAAAAACAATAAAGAATTCTGTCTAAGATTGTCTGAAACTAATAAAAAAATCCGCATCAAAATGGATCAAGTATTTTAGAATTACATACTAAGTAAATACACACAACTTCGTTTTTTTTTTCAAAATACTTTGTCCACTAAGGTTTTATTAAGTATTTACTTTTTTATACTTTTGATGCGAAATATAATTTTGCTTGTGGATAAAAAACAATTTTTCAAACCAGCATAACAAATTTAGTTGACCTCAAGGAGCCTACTGCCTTGTGGGCCAAATACAATGTCAACCAAAGAGATATCACAACTACAATGATCGCCAGAAGTATGTCGGTCTAGCTTACTAAATTCAAAGGCTAAACGCCCTATTTTTCATAATTAAAATATTTTTTAAACAAAAACATTTTTTTCTAATCCGCCACGTGTCATTCCCGCAACATTCGTTTTACAGACCGACATGCGATTTTTGTATGTGTCGAGTTCTTAATGTCATTTGCAGTGGATTTAAAAGAGGGTTAATTTATCTGCATGGGAAATCATTTTAAAATGCATTAACCTATGCTAGTCTAATTAAAATCGTTTTTGAATTCATAGCTTGGACATTACATTGTAAAATATTTTTGCTTTTCTAATTTGACTGAGATATAAATTATTTTATGATGCCAATTATAACAAATTCTCTGAAAAACAATGATAGGAATTTTAATTCTAATATAGTAAAATATATTTTATGGTTTTTAAAATGACAGATATATACGTCAATGACTGGGACGTAATTTATCGTCTTACACAACCTATTGACTCACGAAATATTCTAAAAACAATTGTTACAATTGTAATTCTTATTTGTAAGTAAATATCATCATTCTATATTTCCATATTTAAAAACAGACCGTTAATAAACGTAATATTTTTTTTATTCATTTTGTAATTAGGATACGTAATTTTAAGAAAAAACAGCATCAATACATTTTAATAAATGAGTTAGTAACGACTTTTCATTAGATACAATATTCCACATAATGCGTCACAATCACAGAAACACAAATGATGCATCAAATTGCACTATGTCGATTCACAAAGATGGCGGGAACAATGGCGGACTAATCGTTGTCATGGCCGACGTGTAGATGGCTTCTGTCCACTCGCGCGACCATCCACGTCGCAGGCACAGACGGCTTGTCAACCCATATACTGGCTGTATGTGTGCCTTAATCAACAGGCATAGGTTTGGATAGTAAGAGGTGACGATAAGGGTAAAATCGAAATTATTAACAGTCATTTAAATCTAAATTCTTGAGATCGAGTAGAACATTTTAAGAATTTATTGCAGCAACAAAACTTGCAGAAACTTAGGTACTTCCGCGAGCGATTTTCTCTGTTTAAATAGTCACGTCAAGCTGACTTCTGTATATTCTAAAGCTTGATTGACAGCGGCAAGTCGCATGTATAAAATTATTTAATGTTTATTTATTTATTTATTAGCACTGCCATATTGTACATATAATAACAGGTCACAAAGTTACACTAGTATTAAACAATTATTATAGTCACTGATATGTAATACATCAAGTACGGCGTACATAACATTCGCCACAGCACTCAACGAGTAACATATTTTTAAATGCTGCCGCTGGCATAAACGCATCTGTTCTTTGGCAATATACTGCTGCGCAGTGGCGAAGGTATAAACTGATTCTCGTCGGCTACCCTTTACATAAAATTAATGTAGAATCTAATTATCTACAGAACTATTTGCAGACCGCCTTTATGCAAATAGTATCTGTATGTTGTGTTGTTACTTTTCGGAAAATATCACTTTTCGCCACAGCTGCTGCGACAACTTTTCAGTCTAAACATAGCTTAATACTTACCTCAAATCCTCAAATGCAGCCGGCAAATGTACCAGAATATCTGGTTATTACACTAGACTGCCCACATAGTGGACAAAGCTGCCAATGCCGTCAGCGGTTATCTCGAGTGGGCATGGACTCGGCATCAAGGACAATGCCCCGATAATTGAACTAGCTTCGAGACAGGTGGATTGTTTCTAATTTGTTTGTTACATTCAGGTCATTTTTATATACTAAATGAAACCACATACTTATCTACCTAGAAATAACACTTTAAAATAAGTTACTTGAGCCGTAGATGTAAAATAAAAGTATAAGTTTCGAACAAAATAAATATTAATAAAACGTAATTTTAATTTTTTGCTCCCTTATGCCACTACTACTACTTTAAGAGAATTCGTTGCAGCGGCAACATCATAATTTCAGTCAGAATTACACTCACGCACACGCCATATTCATAAGAAACTACAAAATGATCAATAATTCAGAAAACTTATACCAGGATTTTACATACATACATACATAACATCACGCATTTTATCCCCGAAGGGGTATGCAGAGGCGCAACCAGGGCACCCACTTTTGCTATATTAAATTCCGTCCCATGATGTGATAGGGGCGAGCCTATCGCCATATCGGGCACAAATTCCAGACTCAGGCTGATACTGAGCAGAAAACCCAAATATCACTTTGCCCGGC